>NW_009932172.1:0-30629 GCF_000696875.1 Nestor notabilis
CTGCTGTAGCTGAACCCAGGACACAATACAAGTTGATTTTGTCGTCTCACACAAGGGGATTCTTTTTTTTTCTTGGCTGTCATGAAATTTAATAATGTAGTTTTCCTTTTTGCTGAGATCATTAAGGGGAACACTGTGATCATGGTATCTGCTTGTACTGACTGCATCATCTACATTAACATAGATGAGAAAACTTGTAAAGAATATTAGAATATCTCTCAACAATTTATCGTGTGCGCATAGCAGTTTTAAGAGCCACGTATACATTGCCTTGTATTCCATTTCAATATGAAGTCGTAAAAAAACCATCATGTTGTGGAAAGCAAACTTCGTTCTAATGAATATTATACAATTTTCACAAAACAGTTTAAGCAGGGCTTAATATTTCAGAAAACTCAAACTCAAAAATACATAATTTTTTAGAAAAATGGGGTGGTTTGAGGTTTTTTTTCTTTGTTTGGGTTTTTTTTTTGTTAAAAGGCAATACTTCTCTACTTTTTAAGTGAGACATCTTCAGAGAATAGTTTTGTCATAAAATAGACCAAGAAAATCTTCAAGTCCTTTTTGTACTGTGTTTGCTCTGTTTGTGTCACAGCTGCACATTGCTTTATACCTCTGCAGGAATCTTCATTTACTGGCACCACTTGAAAGGTTAATGGCATTTATTGCATTACTAACCTATTCTTCAAACCACTGATTAGCATGGAAATTGATTCCCAGCTCCTCGTGGCTGAAATTACATTAAGCTAGTCTCTGCTATTAAAAATGTTACACCTTTCTCATGTTACTAGTGATAACACATCATTGATTTGATGTCTTCTGTTGTTCTGTCCTTCATTGGAACATCTAAAAATGTGAGCAGTGAGCAAAAATTTAATGTATTCTTTCAAAAAGAAAAATTACAGCATGTTATCATTAATGGTATTTGAAATGTGAAGGACAACTATTTTTTTAACTGTCAGGTATCCAGAAGCATGAATACAGGCATTAGGTTGTGGTCAGACAGTTACATTATCACAGTTACAAAACTTGCAAATGCAATCTCCTGTGATAGTGTTGAAAGGTGGGTGGAGAGTATCCAGTTTTCAACTACTACTGCTGTATCTCCATATGGCATTTGAATTACAAACAATCAGATAATTTAATGTTTCACCCATCAGACGAAACCCAGATGCATAATTTCACAATGCATAATGCAAGAAAACACTGAATATCAAAGAATATATACTCTTCATACACTTCATTATGAGAGGGATATTAAGTTGCTGGAGCAGGTCCAAAGAAGGGCAATGAAGGTGAAGGGTTTAGAGCACAGGTCTTATTACGAGTGGCTGAGGGAACTGAGTTTTTTAGTCTGGAGAAGAGAAGGATCAGGGGGCACCTTATCGCTCTCTACAACTACTTAAAAGGAGGATGGAGAGAGGAGGTGGCTGGTCACTTCTCCCAGGCAACAAGTGACAGGCCTCAAGATACACCAGGGGAGGTTTATATTGGATATCAGGAAAAATGTCTTCACCAGAAGGGTAGTCAGGCATTGGAACAGGCTTCCCAGGGAAGTGGCGGAATCAATGTCCCCAGACATGTTCAAAAGACGTATAGGTGAGACCCTTAATGACATGGTTTAGTGGTGGCCTTGGCAGTCCTGGGATAATGGTTGGACTTGGTGATTTTCAAGGTCTTTTCCAACCTAGTTGATTCTACCATCCTTATCTAGGATTCAAAGCTACTTTCAGTATCCAACACCAAGCCTAACCTTGCCACTGCTCTGTTGGCAAGGGTATATAAAGTCCTGTGGCTCAACTGCCTTGTCCAGAATCCTGCTTTCAATATTAAATTAAATAGAATGTAAAGTCAGAACCTATTTTAGCAGGATGGTTTGTTCCTGCTAAACCTAATAAGCATCAAAAGAAAGAACTTTACATAGCAATTTATGCATGAATCTATGGCATCTTATAAGATTTAAAAAATAATCTCTTCTTGATGGAAGATGAAGAGGTCATAACAAACTATCTCTTTACAAATATTAACAACTGCTTTATGAATTTTCTGGCATCACATTACAATCAAAAATCATCACAGAATGAGGAAGAAATTAAATTCACACTATTGTGAAAAGAAACAAAGGCTAACGTTATCAATGATGTCACTGAGAATGAATTCAAAATATTCATGTCTAATTCAAGTGCTTTGCTGAAATAGATATGTATTCACCTTGAAACTAACATAAGAAAAAAATCAACATAACATACGAAAATAGCATAAGAAAAAAAAGAAATTAGTAGAATGGTAAATTTTGCAAACTCTGTCTTGTTTCATGACAGTATTTCTGACATACTGAAGGTTAAAAAAATGACAAGATATAACACTAAAATTTTAAAATAAGCAAAATAGTAAAAAAATATTAAAAGTATTGGTAAGACTGTATGGTACAAAACATGGATGAGGTTTGCATAAAAGATGCAAAGAAAGTAAGCTGCAGGATCAAGAGAGCTCTAAAAACCTCTAAGCTCAAAAACCTGTTTTTAAAAATAAGACATAGATATCACAACTGAAAGTGCTGAAGAATTAAACTGAAAATGAAAAATAAGACATTTAAGAATATGTATAGGGAGAGGCAGGATTAAATAAAGTTTGTGATTTAAAATGTGACATAACACCAGTGTCATCAAAAGAGAAAGAAGTAAAAGTGTCTTATGAACTTCTATCCTGGAAAGATCCTTTTCTTCTAAACAAAGACATAAAAATGCAATGCAGTTGAATATTAAAAACCCCAAAAGAAAGAAGTACTAACTTAGTTTTAATTTTGAAGGATGAGGTAAAAATGTCCCTGAGGGCATTAAGATTGTAGGTCACTACAAAGTGTGTTCAAATACATTAGGCCTTATACTGCATTCCATAAAAAGACAGATTTCCCTAAGTTGTGGTGCAAATATATATGCACAGTGTGGAGAAATACACTGAAATTTGTTGAGAGACAAACAATGAAAGATGAATCTGAGAGATTAATCTGTAAGTATCAGTATTATCTTTTTTTATAAGAGAAAAATTTTATCCCATAAATATTAAGAATGAAGGAGAATGGGAGAAAATTGCCAAATAATCTCTGTAAAAGACCTATTTCTATCTTTAATGGTTAAAATCAAAGACAAGTAACACAGCAGAGAGAATCAATATATGTGTAGCATTGTAATTTTTTATTGAATTAAGGGATAATAAAAATTTTGAAGGGAAAAATCTGAAAACCTTGTAAAATAGTTCAAGGCCAAGTTGGATAGAGCTTTGGGCAACAGGGTCTAATGTGAGGCATTACTGGTCACAGCAGGGGGGTTGGAACTAGATGATCTTAAGGTCCTTTCCAACCCTAACCGTTCTATGATTCTATGAAATAGGTGTTAATATGGGAAAGTATCCTGGTGAAGAATGTATAATTAGTCATATACAGATAGATTACCTGTCTATCCAGTCCAGTTATGTGTCCCCATCTACAGCCTGTGCCAGCTGTTAAAGGAGAGCATGTGAAGAGTATTCTGGAAGATGCTTATAAAACAGCTTATCTAAAACCAATTTCCATTCATTGGAAAGTATTATAAATATTATTAGAACTACCAGAATTATTAATAATTCCAAATACATTTTTTCAATATTTGTTATGTTAGGCACTATGTATTTTATATACTCTGGATTATCTCTATGTGCACATCTATTATTGATGCCTTTTGAAGTCGTATTTCAAGATTATTAGGCACATATTAGTGCAAAATGTATTTTCCATAAGTAAGTTTTAGTGCTTAATTAACTAATTATGTACTGTTTTCTTTTGCTAGTTGTAAAAATAGTGTTTCAATTTAGTTGATATTCTTTTCTTGGTTTCTACATAAGGTGAGATAAAAGTTTCATTCTAGCTCTTGATGACAGAATTACAATTCACTGTGTACTTTTTCAAAACCACTTCTAATATTTTCAGTCGTTTTACAAGAGGTTTTGTTGTTGTTGGGGTTTGTTGGTTTGTTTGGTTGGGGTTTTTTTTTGGTGTTTGTTTATTTGGGGTTTTTTGGGGGCAGTGGGCTGGTTGGTTTGTTTGTTTGTTTTGTTGTTGTTGGGTTTTAGTTTTGGATTTGGTTTGGGTTTTTTCCCCCAAATGTCTTTGAGTATTTAGAGAACATTTCACTGAAATCCTTCAGCTATGTTTCTGAAAATCTTTTAATGTGAAAATATACTGGGGAAGAAAAATTTAAAAATTCCATAGGCAGACCATACTAAGTCACATTCTTCAACTGACCGGATATAAAATCAAGCAGGAAACACTGGACTCCTTTTTTATCAAATAATTCCACTAAAACAAAATTAAAATTGTACAGAAATAAAAATGAGTAAAAGATCAATGAAAAAAAAATTAAATCTATATGTTAAAAATTCCTCAAATTAAAGATAACTGCTAAGTTTACCCAAAACTTTGTCAGAGAACAGAAATTCTTGAGACAGGAAAGATGAACAATGAACCACGTGTAAGATGGAAGTATACTATATGGTAGAAATATCCTGCTTTGATACCACATTTTGATCACATAGAATTAATGTTAAATACAGAGGTGCATTTGGAGCTATGAAATTGAAAAAAAGGCACTATCTTGGCCATTTAGATCTCAAATTTCTGGTAAAAGATTTTTGAGATGGCTTTGACAAACATTGCTTATTGGTTTTCCCCCTCTTATCTTTTCATTTCCATGAAAGGAAGACAAACAGACAAGCAGGCAGAGAAATAAATAAAACTTCTTAGCAGATGGTGGCTGAGAAGTCAGAGAATGTAATGACCTGCTTCTGAGTAGCTGAAGCCCAATTTCAGGGGGTTTTTGCTAAAGGAATTGAAATTAGGCAGATGGTTTCTATTCTCCCCCACAGCTGAGGAATTACAGTAGTATTATGTTATCACAAATCTGCATCTGAAATAGTATGCACTGTTTGCTCTCTTTTTCAATGACTCTGTAATGAGCACAGTAAAATAAATTTGGTCATATTTTCTGCTCTTAATATCTGATACTATAAGTATCAGATGTTGTTGCTTTCTGATCTACATATTTACAGTAAGGATTAAAATGCACCTAGAGTTGTTAGATTAAACAATGAATTTTTTACAGAATAAATAAAAAAAAAATCACAGCCAACTTTTAGACAAAATCAGAACTTTAAATAAATGTGATTATGATTTGGGGGGAAGGGAATGTTTTCTAAAATAATGTAATTGTGTAATTTTTAATCAATATCAACTTGTTAAAAACAAGCATTTTTATTGAGAGAACAAAAGGGTAGAATAAGCAGGTGAAAACTGCCTTTTGCAGTCTTGGATGTATATTTATGATTTGGTTTTGTAGTTTGAGGTCTAAAAGTGCATATTTGAAAAGAATGGGTTAATATTTTTATATGCCAGGTAATCAACACCTATAAAAATCATACTCAATTCATACCAATCCTCAATTCCCTTTAAGAAACTTTATCCTTTTTGCCCTGCTAGACTCTTTAATGCTGTTAATTTAACAAATACAAGTAACCAGCCCAAATACTAAAATATTCGCTTTTGAAGAAACAAGAAATTCAAAGTGCTCCAGAAAGAAGAAGATTCATTATTACCAAAATCTTACAACAGGTATTGTTCCTTGCTCTTATTTCAGATATTGGTGGTGGTAAGGGACATTTTACTGATTAATGTGTTTTGTGTCTGGCTCAAGACCTATTCATAACTTTACTGGAGAAAAGAATTTAAAAAAAAGAAGATCGTCTTTTCCCCCCCCAAGCAGATTTCATAACATGGGTATTATGGCAGCTCAGAGCCATAAATGTCAAGAATTTAATGATTTAGTTAAACTTTATAAAGCAATTCTAAGAAAAAGAAAATAATAATATATCAATTTAGTAGTGATGCAACATTCTGTTTTCAAATATCTTGCCCTTGGAACTTTAGTCAAAATCTGGGTAAATGAGCTACAAAATCTCTGGAGTTAAGACAGCTCTGAATGGAATCTAGAATAGCCCACACCTGGAACAGATGCCACAGGATATAGAATATACTATGAAGTTTCTAGAGCTAGTCAAAAGGAAATGGGATATATTTTAAACTCCAAACTCTGAGGTACTACTTGCCTTTCTTATAAACACAGAGTGCTTTTGTGTACTTGGAAACATATAACTCACATCCCCTCCTTTTGCTGTTTTTGGGATTTTTGTTCAAGATGTATTTCTTCCTCAGACTAAAACACTGTAGAGATTTAAGTCCTTACAGATAATATAAAAAAAAATGAACATAATTCCAGCCACATCACATTTGAAATTTAAAGACAGAGCTATTCCATATCCCCACAAGTTTGAAAGACATCTGGTAGTGCAGTTACAGGGCCAGTCTGGAAAGACTACCAAGTTCATTTCCCTTAAGTACAGCTGAAGGTGTTAAGAACACCTTAATGTCCACAAAAAATAGATCTGAAATCATGGTCTGTATCCCTAACTACTGACTAAGCTACTTCTGAACATGGGCAGAAACAGTATTTTTACCATCTAGTGAGGCACTGAAAAAAAAGGACCAAGAGGCTTGAGGGGGGAACTTTTCCAAATTAAAAATCCCAATATAGACACACAAGTCTCTCCTTTAGACATAGGCATAAATAAAAAAAGAAAAAAAAGCAATGTGTTGAACATTCCATACTAGATACTGAGTGTTCAGTCATATAAGGAATGTTTTTATTTCTGTCATTACTAGAATAGCTCAATAACATCTGGCACAAATTCTGATGCTGCATAAAAGCATGGTGGAAAGCTTTTCCTGCTAAGAACCGATTGCCATAACAGCATAAAATACAAGGTAATTCTTAATGTTGTATTAAATAACAGCAATGTTAATACGAGTAAACAATAACATTTAACAATAAAACCTAAATTGTTTAACCACTTTATTGATCAACCAAATAGTATTTCTGTAATATAAGACATGTAACTCCAAGTTTTTTCTCAATAAAATAAATAACCTTACTGTGTTGTTACTGGATCAGAGATTGTCAAAGAGTAGAGCTACTAAGAGAGAAGTAAAATAGATTTTCTTCCTAAGGGTTGTTTCATTATGCCAGACAACACTTTCTATTGATCCTTCTCTATTTATTTCTAATTTTGTTGTCCCTGATTGAGTTGAGCTCTAAATCCTGTGATGGCTTACATGCTGTTAGGATGTGGCATTGCTACTTGAAGTGCAAGGCAGCAATTTTCTCATTTTAAGCTCTAATTTAGTCTGATTTTCCAGAAATTAGGCTTTCTAAAATATCAGAGGACAGAGGTCCATTGTTTTGTTTTCTATAATACATGTAGAAAATTCTGTACTGAGAAGTCAGTGAAGTTTTTTGTTAGTTTCACAAGGGACTTAGGAATTGTTCTGGGGGTTTTTTTATTATTTTTTTTTTAGAAATTTGACAATCCATATCCAAACTTCTCATTTTTCATGAGAATACTAAAAAATAATTCACATAATTTCATCATTTCAATAGGTCACAGAAAATAGAAAAGAGTTAAGCAGCTTTTTATTCTTGATTTGTAATATGTGCTGAATTATATGAAATTGGTTTACCAGACTGCTTTTGGTTCTTACTTTTGCAGATCGTAACTCCATTGCCTTACAAGTAATGATCATTCAAGATAAGACGAAAGCTGGTTCCTGGTCAGTAGAGATAAATCGGCCAAAGATCAAATTGCATGGTAATTCTATGGAGTGCTTTAAGTAAGTGTTTAAAAATGAATATCATTAATTGTAAAGAAGCTGTACTTTACCATCAATGTCATCAGTCTTGCACCCTTTCTTGGTGAAATGCATCCCTGATGTACTCATGCAACATGTTCAACTACATAAATGAAAGACAATAGATTGCAATCATTTGTTAAAGTGCTATGAATTTTTAAAAGGAAAAAAGTTAAGGAGGGAAGTGTGTGAAGTATATAATCTCCAATCTTATAAACTTCACACTTTTCATTACAGATGATACAGATGATCACTCTGGGACTCAAAGTCTGCTAGCTAGCATTTTATTAAGCTACTTGGCCTGTTTGCACATTTCATCCAAACTGAGAGAAATACATGTTTCTCAGTGGGGGAGTGGGTGTGGGGACAAGGGAGGAACCAGCATAAAGCACCCTCAAAGATCCTATGTTAAGCATTTTTAACAAGTTTTACAGTAATATGTTTATAGCATTCCATACATTTACATAAAGCCTTTTTCTTTTGGGGAGATATATTATAAAGAGAAGGGAGGTGCATTTAGATTTTTTTTTATTAGCTTTAACTAGTTTTTAAATGTGGAATTTATATTTTCATGCTTTTAACATTATTTGCGAATCATGGTCTCGGTATCTTCAATCACATACAGATAATTCTGGAAGAATGTGATCTTCGTGCATAAAAGTCTACAGGAAAAGGTTTTTGTATTATCCCTCTCAGAACAGTCTCTCAGAATAGCTTTATCATGGATGACAAAGTAAATTACTTTTGAGATTTATAAAAATATTTTTTTACTTTATGTGCATTTCTGTTGTCCTTACACTGGTCAGAAATGTAATTTATTTTTTTTTTTTTACGTTTATAGTTGATCAGCCAGTAAAACTCTAAACAGTAGATTTGGCATGGATTTGGCTACTTTTCATGTAGCCCAAATAGCTATGCTTAGAAGAAATATTATTTATCTTGTATGAAATTGGGTAAGGGGCAATTCTTAGCTGCCCACATTTTACTCTTCCTTCTGCTGAAAGTTTAGGCAGGGAGAGAATTCCATTCTGAACATCTATGCCCATGGGATGTGGGGGGCCCACAGATCAGGAAATGGTTGTCTGGAGTGCCCTGAACCCAGCTTGAGACCAGGCTGCCTGTTAACATTTACTGCGTTTGAGGGACTGTTACCAAGGTTTCTAAAACAATCCCGTCTCACAACCTGTTAAGTCTGCATCTGTGGACCGTTATTAGATGTAATAGGCACCAAAATTACCATTGTCCCTTTTTTCCTTCCTTTGGAAAGGGTTTTCTCTTAATATTGAAAATGCATCAACTGGCAAATTTAAACAAAATAGCAAGCATGGATATGCAGATACAGTCTTTGTGTCTTTATGGCCATTAGTACAAGCTGCAAGATAGAGACATGGTTCAAGTACTGGGTAGGAAGGATGATCTTTTTCATGTGCACATCTTAAAAAGTCATATTAACATGATCAACAATAAACACATACTCAAGCAGCAAGGTTTTATTTAGAAATATCTGGAGGTAAGTTAGATCTGATTTAGATTTACTCTGGAAGCAGGAACTCCCAATACAGGAATAATTACCATGACATTCTGAAATTAATTATATTATTTTAAAAAATAATAATTTCTTGTTTAAACTAATTTTGAAAGCAACAAACTCAGCTAAGAAAATCCAGACATTACCATACAAGAAAAAAATATATAGGTTCCTCCACATATATTCAACTATGGTGAATGGAAACTTTTTTACAAACTCTTTACTCTGTCCTTAATTGAAATCTATATTCGACCTCAAAAAACAACAACAATAGTAATAAATCTAAGTTCATTCAAACTGATAAAAAAAAACCCCTAAAAATAATTTTAATGAAACACTGTCTTAGGCCTTGTGTTTGATATTACAGTGTAAGCTGAAATACACTAAATCCTTCTCTTAAAGAGGGGTATAATTTCAGGCAAGAAATTTTCATCTGTACACAAAGTTATTTCTGTTAACATCTTGAAGACCTATGTGACTTTTTTTTTAATTCTTTCTTTAAAAAAAAAAAAAAATCCAGAATTTGATTGCTGAGAATAAAACTAAGGTCAAACTGGTCTTTTGTATAAATCTGTTTTGTTATTTAGTCCAGAATGTCATGAAACATTCGTCATGCCTTCAGCAAAATGGCCAGAAATAAAAAATTCAGAAAGTGTGGTCATGAAACTGAAAAGAATTGAGAATAATTGCTTAAAACAGAAACAAATAATGCACCAAAATTAAATTAGAAAAATAAGTAAGCTGTTCCCTTCCCCCACCTTAGAATTTAAAAATATTATATGCAGAACAGAAAATTCAAAGATTTTCAAGGAAAATACCTTTTCATATTACCTAGTACTCAGGCATGGATATAATACCTACAAGTAATTTTTATGCTTAAGATAATAATGTTAATAAAAAGATTAATTTCTTCAAGAATATGAAGGGTATGGGATTTGGGTTTGTTGTTTGTTGGGTTGTTGGTTTTTTTTAATTCTTCAAACCATTGCTTATTTCAGGAAGGATTCTTAGCCACCTTTAGTTCCTCCATGTCTTCAGAAATACAGATATCATGTGTTGCTTTTCATATAAATACAACAGTACTTATGCAGATTATTAAGTCCACTCATCTTAAAACTGAGGACGGCTGGTGCTACTAAAATATTTTGAAGGCAGCACAAAATTTTTGAAACAAGGGCGCAATTAGACTAGTACTGATCTATTCTTGTGGAATTCACGGCTCATGACAGCTATACAGAGCTGTGAACCTGTGACTGGACATATGTTCTATAAAACAGTCTATTAACTATGAGATACTGTGTTGTACCACCTGCTTTCATATTACTCTGCAGCTGTTAATGTATTTAAGCTACCTTGGGGAAGGTGAGGTATGTTAGCTGACTCCTGAATTAGATTCTGTGAAAAAGTAAACCCCACTTCGCACACAGACTGAAGTCCATACTCTAATGATGTTAATAAGAATTTTGCAGTAAATATTAGCGGAACAGGTTTTCACTCTAGTATATTTCAAACCAGTACGTATCACAAGGTACACTTGCAGCATAAATGTTTCACCTTTCAGCTGGTGAAATGATCTTCCCACATTTTCTGTCTTCCCATGTTCTAAAAAGGCATCATAAATCTTCCAACTTTTTCTTTCCTTTTCCTTCCTAACTTCATCTTTCCATGCAAACATATATAATAAATAAACAAATAGTCTATAGATCTTTTCCTTCTTTTTCTAAGATATCTGATTCTGACTATTGCTAACAAGCAAATGATAATATTGCAGAGATAAGCTTTTTTCATTATTTTTCCCCCCAGATTCCCATGAAAAGAAGCACATTTTTTTAAACCTGTGTTTAGAATATAGCACAGAAATGTTTTCTGAAAACCTCAAGCCAGCCTATTTATTAGTGTGTAAATGGCAATGAAATAATCACAGAACAGGGCCAGTGTAATTTTGGAGCAGACTACAAGGAATTAGAGTCCTTTTATGAATGGAGTTGATGCATAGGAATGATACTGCTTATTTTTGAAAATTCACTTTTTTTTTAAGGAATTCATCTGAGAAGAATAAGACACATCTAAAAATCTTAGACATGAATGACAAATATAACTTTCTTTTTTGCATATAGTATCAAGAATGTACCTTCTCCCAGTATTTTCTGACCAGGGTTGGAAATTGAAAGAAATTGTCAAAATCTTCCTTCCCTAAAAAGTTCAATTTTAGACGTGATTTATGATCTACTTTTGCATATGTATATGTAGAAAGGAAATTTCTGAGACTATTCAGCTTTTTAATTTAGAAAAAAGAGCATAAAGATAATGTTTAAAATTTACATTGGAAAATTTACTCACGTTAATAATAACGTGCCAACTTTTAAAGATTGGGAGTAATCACACAACTGGAATAATTTACCAAGGAATTCAATGAATTCTCTGTTACTTCGAGTCTTGAGAGAAATTAAATATCATTTGAAAGAACATGCTTATTTTCTGCAGGGAATAAAAACTTTTTTTTAATTATATTTTTCTTCAACTGGAATTCCCTATCACATTATGCAATAGGTCAAAACAACTTATCATAGAAGTTCTGTTTTTTTTCTGAATCTGGGAAAGATGGCACAAATAAAATTATTCTACCAGTAAACTTTTACATTCCTTAAGGATTTATTTTCCAGTAACTTCTGTACATGTACTATAACTACACCACTTATACACAAAACCCTTGATCTCTATCTTTTTCAGTGATACTAACATTAGCATCCTAACAAAGCATTATTTGATCAAGTAAGGATCAATTTTATGCCTTTTATTGTGTTGCAAGTTATAGTATTAAATATTCACATTCTTCATTGTCTTTGACTCATTTATTGCAGGGACCAGTGACAAGTGCTGTTCCTCAGGGGTCAATATTGGGACGAGCACTATTTAACATCTTTGTTGGTGACATGGACAGTGGGATGGAGTGAACCCTCAGCAAGTTTACCGACAACAGAAACCTGTGTACTGAGGTCAACACATAGGAGGGAAGGAATGCCATCCAGAGGGACCCTAACAGGCTTGAGATGTGGGCCCATGCTGTCCTGGGTTCAGCTGTAACAGTTATTTTTCTCCTTCCTAGTAGCTGGTACAGTGCTGTGTTTCAGCTTTAGTCTGAGAGCAATGCTGATAACACACTGATGTTTTAATTGTTGCTAAATAATGCCTACTCTGATCAAAGAAAAGGAAAGGAAGAGGGGAGGTGAGCGAGCAGCTGTGTGGTTCTGAGTTACCAGCTGAGCTTAAACCATGACACATGCAAAACTCATGAAGTTCAACATGGCCAAGTGCAAGGTCCTGCACCTGGGTCAGGGCAATCCCAAGCACAACTAAGACTGGACTGAGAGCAGCCCTGAAGAAAAGGACTTGAGGATGTTGGTTGATGACAAGCTCAACATGAGCCACCAGTGTCTGCTTGCAGCCCAAAAAACCAACCATATCCTGGGATGCATCAAAAGGAGAGTGCCCAGCAGGTGGAGGGAGGGGATTCTACCCCTCTGCTCTCATAAGACCCCACCTGGAGTACTGTATTCACCTCTGAGGCCCCCTACACAAGAGGATGTGGACCTGCTTGAGCAGGTCCAGAGGAGGACCGTGAAGATGATCAAGGACTGGAGCACCTCTCCTCTGAAGACAGGATGAGAGAGTTGGTCTTGTTCAGCCTGGAGAAGACTCAGGAGAGACCTTAGAGAAGCCTTCGAATACCTAAAGGGGATCTACAAGAAATCTGGAGAAGGACTTTTTACGAGGGTATGTAGTGATAAGACAAGAGGCAATGGCTTTAAACTGAAGGAGAGCAGATTTAGATTAGATATTAGGAAAAAAAAATCTTCTCTATGAGGGTGGAGAGGCACTGGAAGATGTTGCCCAGAGAATCTGTAGATACCCCATCCCCAAAGTGTTTAAGGCCAGGTTGGATGGGGCTTTGAGCAACCTGGTCTAGTGGAAGGTGTCCCTGCCTGTGACAAGGGAGTTGTAACTAGATGATCTTTAAGGTCACTTCCAACCTAAGTGATTCTATGTTTCTATGATTCTATGATTAGAGAAGAAAAAAGTCCTGCTGCCATCTTAGAGAGTATTTCTTCAGGGAAGAAAAATTATGTGATACAGCCAAACTTCTTTTCCATTCAGCTGTCTGATATTTTATTATTTTGATTATCTATGAATCCTAAACTTCTTTTTTTTTTTTTTTGCTATGTTATATGTAGTTTTCAGCTAAAGATTTCTTGGAAAATTTGTAGAAGCTTTTGTTCTCCTTCTCATGAGCTTAAAAGGATTTAAAAAAAAAAGGAAAAGAAAACAATTTAAATATGCAAAATTTGAAACTGTTTGCCTGTGTGAAAAAGAAAATTTTGAAGAAAATTTCAGTAGTCCTTTCTGTCTCTATGTGCACCTCACTGTGAGAAGGCAAAAATTAATTAGTCGAAAAGAACTGCAGTTACTGAATTTGACCTGTATTCAGATACCTTGACCATACCATTGTTGTCCAATATATAAAAATATGTATAATCTTGCTGCATTCCTCCAAATAATTTAAAGAGTATAGACCCAAAGAAAGAAGGTTGTTTTCATATTTTAGTAAATGAACACAGCCTTACTGTCCGTGATGAAAGAATATTCTTACCAGGCAAAATTCAGCTACTCTACAACTCAGTGTCCTTCCTATTCATCATTTCTGCTTCACTTATACATGCAAGCTCTCTTTTAAAGAATAATAAATGAACTCTTTTACCAATATAAATCTGCACAGCCTCGGTGGCATCCTTAAAAGAATATGAGGAATGTCATAGGAATTTCAGCACTTAGCGCATTCCTTCATATTGACAGGAAGGTGATGCTCACTTCATGGAGAAATAATATCTGCAGAGCTGGAATTTATGATGGATTTAATTCTAAATCCAAGCAAATTTTCTAACATTAAGCCTTTATCTCAAGACTATCAACAAAACCTCGAAGACTTGTAGATGTGATTTTTTCAGATATATAATACTGATTTTATTAAAATGAATAAACTAAAACTAGTTTATTATTCTGTACCCCATTTTTCATACTGCATTTTTAGTCTTTATTTCATAATTTTTGTTTGGTTTTCTGTTATAAAGATGTTTCCATGTGTCACTGAAATATGGGAAATAAATTCTCCAACCAGAATGACAGATTAGAAAGCCAACATTACTTCATTAGGGTACCAGGTCCATAGGGGATCATGCACCCTGAGAAGAGACAGTTTATAGCTTATATATCTGCTAGATCATCTGCTATATGAAGACAGGCTGAGAAAGTTGGGGCTGTTCAACCTGGAGAAGAGAAGTCTGTGTGGAGACCTCATAGCAGCCTTCCAGTATCTGAAGGGGTCCTTCAAGGATGCTGGGGAGGGACTCTTCATCAGGAACTGTAGCAATAAGACAAGGTGTTTAAACTTAAACAGGGGAAGTTCAGGTTAGATATAAGGAAGAAGTTCTTCACAGTGAGGGTGGTGAGGCACTGGAACAGGTTGCCCAAACTAAAAGTAAATGCTCCATCCCTGGCAGTGATCAAGGCCAGGTTGGACAGCGCCTTGGGCAACATGATCTAGTGTGAGGCATCCCTGCCCACAGTAGGGGGACTGGAACTAGATGATCTTGAGGTCCTTTCCAACACTAACCATTCTATGATTCTATGATCATACACATATTAATTATAATTCCATGAAATGCCCACCCAATTCTCATTACTCATGCACATGGTAATTTGGGCAGATAAGGATGCGGCTCAGATGCTGTGAATTTTGAGGAGTGGTCTCTGGGAGTTGTGGGGGTTGTTTACGAGGAACATCCCCACTTGTTTTATCTCTTTATGGAAGTCCATTAGTTATGGACATTGAAATGTGTTTAGTTTTTCCAATTAACTACATGTTCTTTGGTCTAATTTACGACCTTGAGAGGCTTCTTCAGTTGTTTTCTTTTGCAGCCATTTACCTATTTCTCAGGCCTTATCAACAGGAAGAAGTCCTGCATTGGTTTGAGACAAGACATCTAGTCCTCTTGTTGCATGCTTTCCTTATCTTAAGAATTCTTGTAGCCTTCTCAAAGTCTAAGTCTCTATACACAGTGAAATACTACTTTCATTTGGTGTCACATGCCCCGTATTAGTAACAAGCTCAGCACTATGACTAGAATCTGGGTCAAACTATAAATAAGATGAATGTTTTTAAAGAATTTTGAATTACAGTAGCTGAATTAGGCATGTAGGAGGTATCAGAGATTGCATAACTTCCTGTAGTCAACAGGAACAGACTCCAGTTCCAGTGCCAAACTTTGTATATGAGGGTTTCATTTTAAGGGTAGTTATATAATGCTATTGTTTTCATTCCATTACTTATTGAGTAAAAGAGGAAAAAGTACTCTTGGTAAGAATTTAGGGACTATTTATAAGAAATGTTGAAATTCTGAATTATATCCCAATTCCATTGCGACATAGTACCTTTAAAATCTGTATTTATATTCAGTGTTACCTCAAAGCTTTTTTTTTCTACTGTAAGTGTAAATCTTATCCCTTTCTTAAATATCTGTGTATGAAAGCTGCTGTTAAATCATGACATTTAAGATAATGTCCACATAGAGATGTGTAAATAGCCCATAAAGGATTTTTTTTTTTTTTTTTTTTTGCAGGTGACAGCATATTTTAGATTTTTCTTATAAAAGGTCCACATTATTACTGTGTTTACCTTTCAGATTTTATATTAAAAAATAACCACAAAGATACATACATATATCTATGTATGTATTTGAATCAATGTTGGAAGAACTATATGCCATTCAGAGAATACACACATATTGAAAGTTTTCCTCCCTGTACAGACACTGCAAAGCAAAAGAGAAACATCATTCAATTTTATCCTCAGGGGCTGTCATCTATTTAAGGGCTGCCTAAGGTAGAAAAATTCCTGAGTAAGCATGGCAAAATATACTGATTTAATCTCCAAGACACCTTTAAACCCATGTAAAAGGATCACTGGTTTATGAGCTTCTTTTAATACTGTATCAATATTGAACTTATCATGTAATTAAAGAAGACTCCCTAAATATTTTTCCTGGAGAAGGGATGGAATGCTTCAGAATTACATATAAGTTGTTTAAAATCTTTTTCATTAGGATTGGGTATGCCAGAATGAACTGTGCATTCAGGTTTTTTTAAGCTCAGAGCTTTTCATATCCTCCAGATATAGCATCAAAAAAAAAAAATCTAATTTATTTTCTGTAAGTATAGAGTAAGGGCTAGGGTCAATAAAATTGCTTTCCAACTTAGTCACAAACACTGGATAAAAACAAGCAAAAGGATTTGAACAATTATATTTTCATTTAATTAACATTTGGCAGCCTAGCTATCTCTCTGATGGCTGTACATGGATAATGCCAGATCTCCATTTCCAGAATGGGAAACTGGCTCAGTTGAAGGTGATTTTCTACCTCTAAGAAAAAGTCCAGCATCTTGACATACACTTGAAATGCGCTCAAATCTGCATCTTCTTTCTGATAATCTGCCATCCTGTTCTGATCTGCCATCAAAAATTATTATCATCTTATTGTTGCTGTCTTATGACATGCCAGAGTAGTATCCCACACAACCATGGACTGGGTGCACATCCCAGGTGAACAGGAAAAAAAATATTATATAGTGCTGGTAATGGCAAAAATTGGAGGAAGAAGGCAAAAAGTGGAGGAAGAATACACAAAGTAAAACAGTTTTATGTTTTATGTTTTGTGATGATTCTTGTTTTCTAGGTCTTTGCTTTAAGACTAAAGAAGCTCAGAAATACCAGCCTGTCAAAGACAAAAGTGGGAGGAAACAGATCTACAGAAGAAACAACGTTTTAAAATTTTATTCTTTGGTAGTGCACATTTCAGTGCCTAGGACTGTAGAGAGCATTTTATGGGCTTGACTAGTATTAGGTGGCATCCCTCAAAGCTCCAGCTTCAGAAAGTCCTCCATGTATACACACGCACCCATATACCCATAAACACACATAGCTCAGCAAGGATCTAACAAAAATTCTGATGTCAGATAATGTTTTATTATAAATAGTATTATACAATATTGTAATAATATAGTTCTACACAAATGAGAACTGTATGAATGACATCTTCAGAGATTTTCATGTTGCTCTTTTCAAATTGGTAAAACATTATTTTATACTGTTATGTACTCATCTTAAGTGAAAGAAAATACATTAATCACACAGGTTTTTTGCTCAGAATATAATTCAGTTTATTTACTTTTTACCAGAAAATCCAAACTTTTTCTTGTTTATCTTAAATGCTCATGAAAAGTTGGGCACAGGTTATTTTCAGATAAATCTATACATAATTTTTACAATCCACTTTATGCTCTTCTGTTATCCTATATTAATGGAGCAGATACTGATATACAGTAATTGCAATCATGAAAATGTCAGACTTGGTTAGATTTTGATTACTGTTATAGCAAATGAAGAGTGTTTTCCCCTTGCAAATACTAATTTTCATATGCTTTCCAGAAGAAGCAAATCTCACACACTATACTCAGAATAATTTTTGCCCATTCTTTGCTTGCCTTTGACACAAACTATAAGTATTATAAAAGTGATGAAATGCTGCATCATTCTACTAATATTTTCAGGTACTTACATGAAACGTTTACATGTTCAGGTGATTTTTTAACTGATTTTATCAAGTCAATGTACTGGTCCTATAATAAAAAAATACCTTCTGTTGGACTAATTTCAAGACAATGCAGTCATTACATACTTCACTGTAAAAGATCAGAATTTTAAACTCACTGAGAGAAACTACCTCTAAAAAACTGGTGACATTTCGGTATATTCCATTATTAAATACAAAAACTTGTTAAAGACTGCTAAGTACAAATATTCAAGCTAGGAAATTATTGGAGAAAGGTTACTTGTGCACCTTAATACACATAGGTCCCTTGTGCATACACATTTAAAGATAAACTGTGATTATGCAATCTGTTAATTACATTGACTTTTTTTGGGGAATCTATGTACAGAAATGCTCATGGGATTGGCTAAGAGCTTGGAGGTCATATGGTTAACTCCACTGAATTTAACAGGTATATAATACCAGATTTTATATAAGTAGCTGAGATGACATAAAAACTCTTTAAACTTAGGCTTCATCCCTTCATTATAACTCTTATTTTCCATGAAAAGGTGAAAACGTCACACATGAAATTAACAAATGTGGTAAAGGTACTTCAGAAGTCAATAAAAATATCTAGGGTTACCAACTAAATAAACCCCTCATAGCTCAAGTTCCAGTTGCAATATCACTATGAACAAGTAATACTAAAGCACAGGGGAAAAAACCCAAACAACTTATTTACACAGTATTAAAAAGCACATCAGTGTTTTCTGCAAGTGAAAAATGATTCAAAATCAGAACGTGTCATGCCTTTTCAATTTCCTTTGTACTTTCCTCAGCTTTCTTAATGTGAAAAAAAAAAAGATCTAACACCATACTCAACGAAGACACATTTGTGAAAATCAGCTTGCAATTGGTATGTAGCTGAAGGAGGGACACATTCTAGGAAAGGGCTAGACTTTGCAATTCTTTATTATAACTCAGGAAATAGGCAGTTTATTTGATTAGGGAGTCTATGAGTGGACATTTTCATTTGTCCTGAAATGAACCTTGCATAAAACCAAATTACAGAATTTTGTCTGCTGTGCTGAAGAGCAGAAAGAAGACACAAGTCATTATAATTCATTCTCTGGGTCCTGAGGTTGAGCAAGTGACATACTCAAGACCATGTATGAGTTCAGTTGGAGATTTGAATTCCAGAGACTGTTGTTCTCAATCTAACCAAAACACTATTTTTTAATCAGAAAAATCAACAATTATTATTCTTCCATTTCTTTTAGTTTTATTGCAAAACTACTACAATATCCCTGTATTCCTCTTTTGTCTCAGTTTCTATTTGCTTTAAACAATTTCTAGAAGTTGAACGCACAGATTTCCCCACAATATATTTTGCTTGTGTTAGAATCAAGGACCTTGAATCAAGCAGCTTGAGAAACGAAAGTTGTTTGTTTAGAAGCAGAGTGAAGAGCCCTTTCCAGCAAACGCAAACACCCTGAAAGACGAGGGCAGACTGTCAAAAGCAATCCTTTATGCAGTCTCCAAATCTTAGCCCTCTTGTATATTTATCTGCAGGTTAGGATTCATGAAAAGGAGTTTGAACAGCAGGATTTCCCTGGCATAATTCATGTGGGATTTTTTTAGTCGATGCTGAAAATGTGTGTATGTGTATATAAAAGCATACTGGAACTGCCTATGAAGTACTATCTTACTGCTGAGACTTCAAAGAATACTTTTCAAATATTGATCTTCCACTCCTTTGGCTGTGCAGTAAATGTGATTTCAAATTAAAGTCGCAGAATCTTTAAAAAAAGAGTGGATCCATTATTTCCTTCCAAAAAGTCTTAAAGAAAAGTGACAAATATTGTCACATGCTCTCTTATATAGGGAAAACATCTGAAGATTTTGCTGTTTTAAATTTTTTTCAGGATGAAGTATAGTTCACCAATTAGTTACAACTCTATAATAGGAACCAAGACACAGGCAATCCACTGTTTAACAAACATTTCTTAAACTTCAGACCTGAAAAAAGGTGGATTTCTCATCTGACTAGCCCACTTAGTCTATTTATATGAGCAGTTTCTATCACAGACTTGAAGAAGTGCTGCCCAGCTCCAGGTATCAAGTTTGCAAGCATCAAAACTAACTAACCCTTGTTTTCTCTAACTCTATAGTTTTCAACTAATAGTCTTCTAAAATTAACCACTACCTGGACTTTTGGTAGAGAATATATCCCCATGAAAACATCATTTTAGTATTTGGTGGGGACCGGAAAAAAAAAAAAAAAACAAAAACAAAAAGAAAATCGGAACGATTGTTATGAATTATCAGAAAAAGAATACGGAATAAAATAAATACATAAAATCATTGTATCAATCTATGGTTTACCCACCTCCTTAAATATAGTGTGCAGTTCTTGTCCCTTTATTTCAGAAAGGCTAAAGTATCACATAAAAAGGCCCAGACAGAATCAATGAAAATGAAGGAAGGTATGAAATGGCTGCTGCACAAGGCATAAGGAAACAGGCTAGTCTTCTTCAGATTGACATAGACAAACCACTAGAAGTCCCTTTAACTCAAATCATTCTGTCATTCTAAAATATGATAAAGAGTAAACCCCAAGAGCTTCAACTTTTCTACTTCTTTCCTTAAGATAACCACTTTCTCCGAAATCTGTAGAGACTTCAATGCTTTGAAGTATCTTGACTTTACTACACATGATTTTCTACATCTGAGTGAAATTTGGATTGAAATTTGCTGGAAGTATAGTTGACACAACTCACAGCTGGACAGTTGCATGGGAGTGTTTAAACTGGAATTCCTTAACAAAGTGGGTGATGTACTGTGGAAACCTGTTCCTTTGCTAACTGTTCTAAGTGTCCAAACTCATATCTTTACATCTCTAAATTTTTATTTTTTCTGTTGGCTTCTATAAGAAGTTTTCATAAGATCACCAGGACAATAAAAGCATTTAAAACTTCAGCTGTAGTCTACTCTTGAAATGATAAAAGTGCTGAAAAGCAGATGTTACTCTATTCCTGTTTAGAAATTGACAAATTCCATGTCTGGAACAGTACTGTAGATTATCATGTTTTTATAATGAATACATATTTTAAAATTGTCCGCATGCATTTCTTTCCTTACATTTTTTTAAAAGTCAGCAATTCAGTTTGTATAAAAAGGATGAGAGAATTAGGTTAACTCCAGAATTATTCCCTACTGCTTAGATTAGCTTCATTTCAGACAGCATGCTTTAGATACTGACTTGTTTGCCTGGCTAAGAAAGAAGTGAGCTCAGTGACTTAAAAACACACTATGTAAATATAGCTTTAATCTCACCTTAGCAACAACTACTCTATTTTCAGGTCTTTTTATATAAATTGTCTTGACTTCAGTACTTCTCCCTTGAGGCAATGCAATAGAGTCTCTTTGTCTTGGAAACATTTATTCTCTGCAAAACTGAAATCTTCTGGTTTTCTTAGCAAAATGTTTATATCCCTATTTCTTTCAACTTTTCCTGTTATCCAAAATCTTTCATACCCCTTGTATTCCAGCTATTTAAACTTCTTAACTCACCATCTGGTATTTAATCTTTCCTTGTTAAGAGGTGGTAGTGAACCTACTACTCCATGTACATCTGTGAGGACTTTGGTGAATTAAAAGGTGGTGTTGTTTATTTTTCCTTTTGAATGAATTGTATTCTCTAAAGTTCTAATAAACCCTTCAGGTCTCTCTCTCTCTCATTGCTTCCAGTTAAGAGCTATAACCACCTACTATGGTTAGGTGGCTCTTAACTGTTGTAAAAATATACCAAAAAAGAAGAAAAATGTAAAGTCTGCTCCTCAAGAACTCTAGCATTTTAAAAATATCCTTAAAGGGAAAATATCCAAATAGCCCTTCTGATATCAACACACACTATCAGTGAAAAAATTACCTCTACAGGATTTCTTCTACATTGCTGTAACAAGTAAAATCTCAAAACTTTAAAACCAAGTTTTTATTTTTCTACCGTTTTTTTTAAATCAAACTTTGCTACTTAAGGTGTAGAAAATAAATTACGTGACAGAAGAAAAATTCCCCCAAAATCCAGCTGAGACATGACAAGTGAACTGGAGTTCAGTACCACTATAGAAGCTGCCATTGTTGAAAACACACTGGTAAATTGATAATACATATGTGCTGGTTCTGGCTGGGATAGAGTTAATTTTCTTCATAGTAGCTACTATGGGGCTATGTTTTGGATGTGTGCTGAAAACAGTACTAATAATAGAGAGATGTTTTAGTTATTGCTGAGCAGTGCTCACACAAAGTCAAGGCCTTTTCTGCTTCTCACACCACCCCACCAGCAAGTAGGCTCGGGGTGCACAAGGACCCCAGCTGACGCAAGTGGTATTCCATACCATATGGCATCATGCTCAGCAGATAAAGCTGTGGGAAGAAGAAGGAAGGAGTGAACATTCAGAGTGATGGCATTTGGCTTCTGACATGATGATGTTTGTCTTCCCAAGTCACTGTCATGCATTATGGAGCCCAGCTCTCCTGGAGGTGGCTGAACACCTGCCTGCCAATGGGAACTGGTGAATTAACTCCTTGTTTTGTTCTGCTTGTGTGCGTGGTTTTTGCTTTACTCATTAAACTGTCTTTATCTCAACCCATAAGTTTTCTCACTTTTACTCTTGAAATTCTCTCCCTTATTCTACTGGGGTGGGCAGAGAGCAAGTGGCTGTGCAGCATACTGCTGAGTGCAGTAAGCTGCCAAAGATACTTCAAACTACTACAAACTACAGAAATGTAATATCAGGAAAACCTATGCTGTACAAAAATATTAAACAATCTTTTTCTGTTTATTTGTTGTATGCACTTTTCATGTGTAAGTCAGTATAGTTCATCATATGTTAACTGTTCTCTGTCAAGATTTTTTTTTTCCATATCTTGTAGACATATAAAGTAAGCAGTTATTTGCACCCTTTTAGCTGTGCTCAGGAAGGAACTATGATAATCAGCAAGTGTACCATGAAGTGTTGAGGTTTTCTGAAGATGTTTCATGTGATTGAAGAAAATGTTTCTAATATAAAAGTGAATTTATATTGGTCTGTTGAAGAAAGGAAGAAAAGGAAGAAGAAAAGAAGAAAAAAAAGTAAAAGTCTGAAATATACAGAAATGAAGACTTTCCAAACAATATTAATTCTATATGCATTTGTGGCTCTACATGATTTTCGTACTTTTTAAATTCAAGATCAAGAGATACTTTTCTCTAGTCTATTTTGCTGATATGATAAACTTTATTCATGAAGACAGCACAAACACATGTAAAAAATAAAGCTATCATAAAGCATTTCTTTCTGCTGAAACAACCTATGACAAGATACTTCGTGCTTTTACTGGTGTTGACCTGTGCTCACTCCAGTTATGAATTCTAAGGAAAAGTTAATCTTTTGTTCTACATAGAAATTTCATTTATGAGCCTATGATTAAGAAATCACTGCAGGCTTGATTTTTGTTGTTGTTGTTGTTGTGGGGGTTTTTTGGGGTGAGGGGTTGTGTTTTGGTTTTTCTTTGATTTTATTTTTTTGTTGATTTTCCATTCTTTATTGGTCAAATTTATACATTAGAAGATTAAAACATGCAAAAGTGGCACGAGGAGATTGTTTGAGTGTCAAAACCTATATGTCCTCATCACGTTTCCAGTGAAATCCCATTGAAATGGTTGCATTTACTTATCAAAATGAAACAGACACAGAGCAGAAAAGAGCCAAATAAATGTGTGTTCTTGTTTCAGCTGTAACAGTTATTTTTCTTCCTAGCAGCTGGTGCAGTTCTGTGCTTTCAACTTTAGTCTGAGAACAATGCTGATACACCGGTGTTTTAGTTGCTAAGTAGTGCTTACCCCGGTCAGGGACTTTCCAATCATGCTCTACCAGTGAGGAGGGGCACGGGAAGCCAGGAGGAAGCAGAGACAGGACACCTGACCCAAACTAGCCAAAGGAGTATTCCATACCACAGCATGTCATGCCCAGTGTATAAACTGGGGGGAGTTACCCAGAAGGGACCGATCACTGCTTGGTTTGGGCTGGGTATCAGCGTGTGGTGAGCAATTTTACTGGGCATCACTTGTTTTTTCCAAGCTTTAAGTTATTCTGTTGTTGTTTCCTATTATTATCATTATTGTTGTTGTTGGTATTCTTTCTATTATCACTATATTTTTATTTAAACTGTTCTTATCTCAACCTGTGTTTTCCACATTCTTTCAATTCTCCTCCCCATCCTGCCCAGGGAGCAGGATGCAGGGGTGGGGGGGGCAGTGAGACAGCAGCTGCATGGTACTTAGTTACTGGCTGGATTTAAACTATGACAATGTGCTAGGAAAGCTTAACCATGCTTAAATTTTTATGTACCACAGATTATCAAAATTAAGCTAACCATTTAGACTCTATCTGTAATTAATAGAGAGGTATATGCAAGATCTTAGCAATCACAGGTATCTGTTCCTGGGATATAATTGTCTCAAAGCTCTGTATTTGTTGCTCTGTCTATCTGTTGTCTATAGAAGCATCCAACATAGTTAACTTAGACAAGATAACTGATTTTAAGTCAGATAGATTTCATAGAATCATAGAATGGTTTAGGTTGGAAAGGACCTTAAAAATCATCTAGTTCCAACTCCCCTGCCATGGACAGGGACACATGAATTTAATAAATCCCACTTAATATTATTAAGATGTTTAAAACTATCATCAGAGTGTGATTAAAAGCTTATTTCAGAATAAAAAAATGAATACATTCTTAGAACAAGTTCTTGTTTCATTTTAGTTTTTTTTTTTTCAAAAAAACTCTAGGCCTTACTGTCCTAACTAGTGTTTGTGCTTAATTTTTTAAGTGATTAAGTTAAAATTACAATATTGTATGTAATTTTTTGACACCACTGCTTGAGGCATTATAGTGATGATAGGAAGAAAATTTTGCCGTTTAAACAGGTCTTACCAAAATCAAAAAAACTACAAATCCAAATAATCTCCAGAAGCAAATCAGTTGGCAATGTGAGCATGAAAATAGAGGAAAAGATCTCCTGTTGCATTTATTTTACAGTTTATAACTATTTTTTTCAAAATACACCATAGTCTGGCAAGGTTGAAACTTGAACTAGCATTCAATTTTACATAAAAATTACTTCTAGAGTGAGCACAAAACCTGTAATTCTTCGTATTATGGGTTAAATTATTAGTCAACTAACTCCCTGCTAGAGAGTTTCTAGAAACAACATACATCCATAAAAACATACTCATGCTTTTCTGAACTTTTAACTTGAAATTCCTATTAAATGTGAAATACAGTATGTTAAAACCAGCTTGCAGTCTTCAGGTTTTGTTTGCTTGTGGTTTTTGCCTTTTTAAACACACCTCACAATAAAATTGAGCTTGCCATTAAAATAAAGGTTAGGGCATACCATAATACTTGTGTTATCGCAAAGAGTAAATAGAGTTTAACAGGAAAAAAAAAAAAAAGCTCAGACTTTGCATACCCTCCGGATTATTTAACACCCATGAAATAAAACAAAGTTGGAATAAGAAATAACTGAGAACACACTATGTGTTCCCTCTTTGCCAGTTGACACTCTCTTGGGTGAGTAATAACTTTTAAGTGCTAATAAATTGAAAAGGAACGTTTATTCCTTGGTGACTAATGGAAACAAGTATCGGCTGGGACATTAAATGAAAGGCTTTACCACATCCTTTGATTTATCATTCATTGAAGAAACATACTTCTTTGCTATTCTTCTGACACAGACTGCTGAGAAGTGATTTAAATGTCTGGGTTAGAATCTTCAAAATACAATTCAGCCTGCATTTAAGGAGTAATGAAATGGTTCCTTTATTAAATTTATATCTGGCTACTTAACTATTGGGGTTGAGTGAACCCATTCAGACAAAGCATAACGAACAAAATTGATTTTCTCCCGCAGTTTTCAAAACCAAATGAATACAATTTGCTCCACTGAAGACTTGTTTGTGAGAGAAATGTAAATAATCTGCACCTCAGTGTGCACAGGAAACCAGTGAAACAACCAATAAGACACTCAACACACTGAACATCACTCAGCTGAACATATATTTTCCTCATTCTTTGAGAAAAAGATTAATCAACAAAGAAAGCAAATCATGGTAGGCAAGAAAAATACTTGATAAATGAAGTTATTTATAGGCCCCTGAGCAGACCATTAGGCTCTGCAACCTTTAGCCACCTGGGCTATGGCTGCCTCTACTCAAAGTCAGTTTTGTTATGGTGCCACTGAGACACTAAGAATGAGACTGCTGGAAGAAGATGTGTGGGGAAGCTGACCTGGGGACCTTTGTTCTATGTTTTTGGGCCTGCTCAAGCACTTTCCCCTGGTTCTGTGTTGTTGGGGGTTGTTTTCTTTCATGTCATTTTGGAGTTCACTAGGAACCTTTCTACTATCTTTAGTGACACTTCTGGTGTTCCCTGTGTCAGTATCCCTACAATTGGGATCTTATTTTCACTATTGGAAACAATGAACTTACGGTATGACACATGAATAATACACCATACAAATTCCTGATGGTAGAGTTAGTATTAAAAGGATGTGTTGGTAATTCCCTTTTTGTAACCCTAGACTAAAGAGGAGATCGATGACATTAAGTCATGTTAAAGGTTCTGTGCACATGAACAAAATGAATTGTACTGACATTTTCTTGTCTTGACTGAATTCCTGGAAATACCTTGATCCAAAAAGCAAAGAGTATTGCATATATTCTATTCTGCATACGAAAATAAATTAAAGGGACATTAAAATATGTAGGAAGTTACTTAGGCACCCCTCATCAGAAATTAATCCAATTGTCCTGCAAACATTAAGGAAACTGTCCTCAAAAAAAAAAAAAAAAAGCAAATACTAAAATTGTTATTAACAATAATTTGGATAAATACAGAGGGAATAAGATTACAAAAATGCATTATATTAACTGTAATTCAGATCTTGATTAATTGACCCTGATCATATCTATGCAGAAGAGAAATTCTGCTTCTGCTGTAATGAAATCTCACTGAAATTATTTCTCAGTTGATCAGACAGAAGATTTGTCTGAAATAGAACTTTAGTTCCCAGCAGTTTATGTAATAATAGCAACAGTATGAACTCACACAACTGGTAGGTGCTTTTTACAAATTGCTAATTAACTAATTAAACTGCTAATTAACTAAAAAAGCTAATTATGCAGGGCATAAGGAAATCTGTGCCAAAGCTACCTGTTTGCATCAAGACAAAGGGAATCATGGTTTATGCCTGCTTCCTTCCCTTCACCAGAGGCAGAAACTGATTATATTGCTGTTGCCTCCTTGCCATACTACAGCCACTGCTACAGCCACCCTTGCCTACACCTCCTCCTCTGCCAGGAGCTCAGACTTCTCCCACACACCCTTCCTTTTGCATCTTTATGCTCAACCTAATATTTCTCTTCTCTTTTCTAGAAAAAAAAGGCCAATCATGAAGAGGAGTGGAGGAAAGGGTAATTTTGATGCTTGAAAATGTCAAAGGTTGCTATCAATCAGTTCTTTGCTGTAAAATATATACATAGAAATGGTTAAAATTCTGTGGCTGACTAATCATGCGCTTGATGTTTTGCTCATTCCACATAATAATTTCCAAATCACAAACTGAAATTTTGAGACTAATCAGAAGCCCATATTAAAAATATGTTGCAACCCACACTAACATTTTAGCCCCAAACCTTGCTCCATTCAGGCAATCTTATGCAAACATGCATGTGGACTTACTTTGAAAATGCACTTTTCATTTCTCAATATTTCTATGCCAAATACTTATTAAAAGTTTCTAAGCAAGCAAAACTACTTATTTTTTAATTCTCATTACATGTGAGTAGAAGACTTACTGTGTAAGTAAAATTAAATATTAAAATAATATTAAAATATTTTTCAATTTTTAGAAAATATTTTTTAAATCCATGTATGTTATTTGCTATGAAGGGAATCTGATAAACGCATGCAGAGAAAATCTCATGAGCATAATAAAAATGTGTTACTCCTGAAAGTGCTAAAATACTGACTTTAAAACCAGCAGACTTCATGCTAAATGTTTGGACATTCTCTGGACTGATATATTACAATTTTTTTATTAACACAATTCCCAGTTTTCTGAGGTAATAATTGAGTAAATAGGTATTATACCCATTTAAATGAGATTTTTGACAGAACAAGCAGGCATACCACTGTGTGTTCATTAAAAATGGAATCTTTAAAACCTACAGTCATCAAACCAGTTAATATTTTGCCAATGATCAACCAAGTCGAAGAAAATTTCTGTCACCAGTCCTATTATTTTCAATTATGATATGGCTCCAACGATACTCAGACTGATAGTTGTAGACAAATAGAATGTATTTCTTAACTCTGTGCAAGTAGACATACCCTAAGGAACAATACAATTTTTCCACCTAATACAATATTTATAAACAAGTTCCTAAGTCTTAATAAATGCCAGAGTTTGAAAAATTAATAAAAATATTTTACTATGGTGAAACACACCCCCCCCTATTTTTCATCTAACAAACCTCAGTATCATACAATCTCAAGCATGACATAATTGAGTTCTTTAAACTGTTTTTACTGTCATCTTACAAAGCAAAAGGGTACTTTCCTTCTGTCTTCTTAAAAAAAAAAAAAATTGCACTCAAATCAAATACGTTCTAATTGCTTTATTTGGAAAGTTTTTGATCCCTTAAAGTACTTCTAAGTATGTTCTAGCTGTAGGTAATTACTGCAGCTCCCTCTTTCTGATTGGCCATGATCAGAACAAGCTTTTGAAGTTGCACAGAGGAATTCAGTAATGAGCATCTGATGAGCATTAGTAGTTTTGCAAAACATTTTCAAATCTCTGGTGTACAATTTTATTCAGATAGAAGTTTCAGGGGTCCATTCTAAGGTGAACAGTGTTGTATTTCAGCATGTACTTAGCAGTCTAGAACAATGCATCTTATTTAAATGGAAGTAATCTGTGCTTGTACTTTATTTTGAGTAGGCAAATAATGATCCTCTCAAACACTTGTTTAAATATCTTACAAAAAACTTGATCACATCTAAAACCAACCATGAGAATATTTTCCTTGACTGCAGATTTATATAATAAGCACATGCTTCAACATTTTGGTGAATCAAGACTGAAGATTTGTTAAAACTTTGCCACAAGTATAAACCTTTGCAGACAATATCACATCATGATCCACATGTACAAAAATCTATTAGCATTCATGTCAAGTTAAAAATGAAGCACAACCCAAAAGGTAGCCAGGAACTCACCAGATGCAGTGCTGGGCCTGAGCTGCTTTTCAGAAAGATTTTCAGCGACTCTTTTCTTACCTGAAGTTCTAAGTTCGCAATGCTCCTTAAAAATCAGTCAATACTAGGGGGTGGAAATATTTCTACTGGATAATATTACCACAAAGACTTAATAAAAAAAGAGACAGTTCAAACAAAGATGAGACAGTTTAAAATATCATGAAGAGCTTCTTACGGTAATTTGAAAAAGCTTCTTTTTCTAAAATTATTTTATACTTATATTTAAGAGAAGGAAAAAAGGTAAATTCCCTTTCTGAGGGAGGTAAGTATATTCATATCACTAATCAAGCACACAAACACTAGCGGTTTTCATGAAAAGCTGTCAAATGACCGCTAGTATAGTTTCTTGCCTGAACAGTTTGGCAGAGTATGAAAAAACAAGTTCTGTGACCTTCCTGCAGCTTCTGCACTGAGGATAATTTCTGCTGAATAGTGATGAAAATAATCAGGATGCAAAAATGTAGAGCATAGGTATCTGATCTCATTTCATCATTATGGTACAAGTAGTGAATTGTATGAAGATTACACCTTGATTTTAATTTAAATGGATTTTACTGGCAAATTGGATTTTGTCATGCTTCATAAGAATATATTTCATGAAGCAGCTGAATTGCTTACCTTTACAAATTGATATGGATCAGAAGAGAAACTTCATTTCATGCAACCTTTGAAATACCCATACAGAAATGTAAAATTTACTCCCGCAAATCATCTGTGGCTTTAATGGATTAAGAATTATTTTTATCTAACCAGATGCAAATGTTTGGTTTTTATTTGTATTTTCAGTTGTTTTCTTTTCGTATCTAATATCAAGCAGTATTTATACTCTCTACATTTCTAAAAATAATTCTATTACTTTTTATTCTACATGTATCTCAATTTCCTGCTTTATTCCTATGCCTCATTCAAGCTAATAATTTGCAAAGTAATCTGAAATAACTCTTCAGTCATGAGATACTAAATATGAACTTTCTACAAAACACAGTTCTGCTTTTCTGAAAGTTTCAGTAAAGTGGAATATGCTTGCTTCATTCTCTATCTCTCATAGGATTCAGCATATGATTGTCTGCATAGCTTCACTCAGGCCATAAAATGTAGAGGGCAAGTAAACATATTCTTAAGCTATACAATCACCTAATTCTATTAGTTACAGTAAGAATTAAACATAAACTTATATGCTTTATTAAAGAAGGAGGTATTAAACTTCACATACACCAATATCCAATATTCATCATATCCAGAAAATAATTATGTTAAAACCATTTTATTTATTAAATAAATAAATATTTATAAATAAAATAAATGAACTGTGAAAAACATC
>NW_009932172.1:30754-36596 GCF_000696875.1 Nestor notabilis
ATCATGATGTACTTAGAGAATAATATATCAAGAATTCACTCTATTTTGCTTAAATTAATATTTTCTTATAATCTATGCAATGCTTTTAGTATTTAAGTTCCCTATATTATAACTATATTTTGGTATATTTTACTCTTTTATACTATATTTAGTCAGTATATTAATATTTCATAGTATTAACAGTACATTAACATATCTATTGTAAATCATGTACTGACAAAAATATCATAATACTCCTACACGTGTTAGTCTAAAACTATATATCCAGAAAATATCAATCAAAATTATGCTTAAAAAACCTTGCAGATTTCCAGCTATATGTAAAAAAAATGCTACAAAACCACAAACAAAACAGCTATTATAAGTACTTATTCCTCTTGCTAAGAAGAAAATGACTCTAAATAATTTTACATACTAAAAATACTATCTTTTATACATTAAGTGATGCATCTATAGGATAGCTATAGTGTCAGCTTATCTTTAAATATCATGTCCTGTAATATATTGTAACAAGGCACTTACAAGGAGCAGCAAGAGGTTGATGAAGGTAAAGGATAATTTCAGGCTGAGCCCAGATCTCACTCTTGTTTGGACTCTATTCTGACTTTGGTGATTCACCATGCATTCCAGTTCAGGGAGACTGGGTGGAGGTCTATGCAAAAGATATGTGAGTACGTGTGGGTTTACCTACGCCTTTTTCCAACAATTTTTTCTATAATAGATCACCATTTTTTTGCTGTATTCACATATTCTAATCCAAAATTGCATTTTGCATTTTCTCTTCCCCACACCATGTAACCAAAGCATTTTAAAAAGGACGAAGTGTACAAAGTGGTTAAACTTCTAATAAATTTTTGCTCGTAAATTTAAGGTGTATTTTCCTAATTCCAAGCCTAATTCCAAGCATTAATAAGTGTCTTGTAGCATTGTTATGGAGTAAAGGCAGTATAACTGAAATGAAGGAATTTTAATAAAAAAATCAGTCAGTTTTTTCTTATTATTATGTCTGTTTCCAAGGAAATTAAAGTTCCTATTTACCTTCTCTTTAACATGAAAATGAAAATGTTTTCTTCTCCGGGAGACCACACAGAGATATGTTTGTGGTCAACAAAAATATGGTGAGTACTGTTGCCTAGCAACATTCATGTGAGGAAAATGATATTCCTGAGACAGTTTACACTGTAATGTATGATTCTAGGATACACATAAAATGTTGAAAGCTACAGTGTTGCTTCTATAAAATGAACTCAGCATCCTATAAACCACTGACTGCCAATTTAGATTCATTCTAAGAGTTTTAACTGTTTACTGAAAAAAAGTCAAGGTATGAAAATACTAAATAATGTGGAAAAAAAAAGTTTTTAATGCAAAGAATCACATCATTAGACACTAGAGAAAACACACTCAAGTCCATCACCAATACTGAGTTCTTATTCATTCTGAAAATAATGTTGTGGTGTTTGGGGGTTTTTATTGCTACCTTAAAGAAAGACCTTATTTTATTAAAGTCTAAGAAGGACATCAGTGTGTGGAAAAAAGCCATATATATATCTCAGAAATATTAATGCTTTTTTGGGATGAACACCCAATAAATAACATCCTAGCCAGCCTCATACTTTCACAAGATGCCTCAATTAAAAGGTAAATTATGCTCACTATCTATGAAAATTTTTCTTTATCTTCTATTTTATTTCAGATAAAAATATTTGGGATTGAAAGTTTCTGTATTCTGTAGAATAAGATTTTAAAAAGGTGAGATACTTTGGTATAGAAACAAAAGTTAACTTCATCCTCAAACATAGTCAACATATAGAAACCACTTAACTAAGTTCAACACTGCAGTGAACATCCTGTTCAACACAAAGCAACAATATTTAAGCAGTGCCTTCTATTTATCCTGTTATTCCATTATGATTAAGAAAAAACATCACTGACAAAACATTTTCTCTTCTGTTAAAGGCCATGTTAATTGAGGCATAAAATAAATTTATAAAACATTATAGTGCTTTCTGTGGGAGGATTTTTGAATTGAGCCTAGTACAGCCATGTGCATGAGAAACCATTAAGTAGTAATAATAATATTAATAATAATGATAATTCTGAAAACTATTCTGAATTACTTATTTTTTTGTGTGTAATGGGCTTGTGTGACATGCTTTGTGGTCCCATTAAAATGAAATTATTTGGATTCCATTTGGTAAATATTTAAAGTCTACGTAATTAAACTTTGATGAGTTATACACGTAATACTAGATGAAATTTGACATTTCCCCTGAATCACTTTGTCTTCGTTTTATATACTTTAAATAAGACAAGTGATGTGACCTCAGACTTTTTAGCTGAATAGTTGTAGTAACAGCAAGATGTCATTCAGATATGCTGGTTACCACCAAGAGTTGTTTTGTGATTTGACAGAAAGGAATCAGTGTTTATTTTACTTGTATGCATGTCCAGTTTCAGGAAAAAAAAACCCAAAATAAACAAAACAAGAGAGGCTTTTAATTTTTCTGCTTGCTTGCTGTAAATAATCACTTGAACATCAGCATTTAATGGCACATCTGCTATATTTATTAAGTGATATAATAGCCCTAAAAACCAAAACTAATCTCTACTTAAATTTTCTTTTTTGGTTACATCACCCATTTCTTGCTAATAATCCAAACTGAGAGCCCTCTTAGCTCCAGCTTTTTAAAACTTAAGGGCTGCTATAAACCAGCTTATTTAGATTCCTCTATAAACTATGTATAAATGTTTAAAAAAGGTGCACTTACAGTAGTTTTTCATATTTTAGATAGTTACTTTAGGCTGGAATAAGTCATTGCATGCCTGTGTATTTCCCCTGAATACAAAAAGAGCAAAGAAGACTAGCTCAAACTAGGCCCAACAAAACTGATTTTATTTTAGGTAAGAATTATGGTTATTCTACAATTCTGCTATATATGCAAATAAGGATTATAAGCACTACATATTTTAATTAGTATTTATGGTTGAAAATAGAATTACTTTATTAATTAGTAAGAAGCAATTGGCATTTGTTAACTTGCCTATCTTATTCAAATTTCTTTCAAATTCTCATTTTCCCTATCTCATCTCCCTGGGTAATTTTTAATTGGAGAAAAAAATATATTTTTTTATCCAGAGCCTCTCATTTTCATACTAACTCTAATTGATGCTCCTAAGTATAAGAAATATCAAGTATTCTGGCTTCTCTGTAGCTGATGCTGAAATAACAAATGCACAGAAGCCCTGCTTCTTGAAAATCCAAAATCTAATGACAAGTGAGAACGAAATGCCAGAAAACAATTTTTTAGAGCATTACAACTTTAAGGGAGCGATCTGAGCAGTCTGACCATAATCTTCTATGTCTGCCAGACCTGCCGAGAAGAAACTGGGCAGGATTTGGTGGCTAGACCTTCCAAAAGTGGTTAGGGATTTGGGGTAGCTACTTCATTTCAATCTCTAAATGCAGGTTTTTCAATAGATTCCTGATAAATTTTATTTCTTAGATTGCACTTCCCATGGTTGATAAGACCAGAAAGAAAAAAAAAAAAATGTATAGATGTTATATTTTTCTTAAATTTTGGAAATCCGTCATAGCCAAGAGTTAAATTTAACTTAGAAAATTTAGACACATTTTGATGTCCATCTTATCTCACTGAATTTTTGTGACACTGAAAATCAAGAAGAAAAACTTACATTAAATGAGGAGATGATAAGATGTAGAAGGGAATGGGTTTTAGTTTTTTATTGTTTTTTATTTGGGGGATGGGTTTTGTTTTTAGGGTGTTGGGGAACGTTACTTTTTTTTTAAGAAAGAAGAACTAGGTTGTATCACTAGAGATAGCCAGATAGCAAAATCAGAGAAACATATTCACTGCAGCTCCCTGCTGACCTTTGAGATGAAAAATATAGAGGGAATTGTCTCCATTTTCCAATACACAAGCTCATTTTCAAAAGCCTGCCCATCATCAGGGAAGAGTTGTTCCCAATGACTGTAAATAACCCTTTCCTCTTGACAGTTCTGTTGCTGCAGTAATACTGCCAGAAGATATAGGCCTCAAGGTATCTACAGTACAGAACCAGTGAAATATTTCACTGTGAATAATGCATTTTGGCAGGTGCTTGATCTTATCTTTTAAAAGTAAAACTGAAACTACATTTCTACAGAGTTCAGACATTTCATCTTTTTGAAAGGGTTCCTTTGACAAAGTAATAAATGCTTGCTATCTTATGTCTCTCTCCTACTACATCAAGATTTTAAGCTGTACAACTTTCACAAGCATGTCACTCTTTTCAAAATCACAAAAAATATTTCAGAACGTCTATTAAAATAGGCTGTCTGCAAATGTTAGCTCCTTATGTTTCAGATCTCAGCTAGTTGTTCCATTCTGTTCTGTACCTTATTTTGTGGTGGAAGAATCCCACTGGAGTTTGAATTCAGGAGCAAGACCCGAATCAATTAAGTATACAGTATGTGCAAGACTGAAAAAGGAACATTGTAATGAGAACACTTTCAATACACAATCTCATAATCTATTCGTTGGTGAAACTTCCAATCACAGGAAAACAGCTGAGATAAAATGGAAAAAATGGAGACAACACCTGGGACAGAAACAAAGGAGAAATTATCTGTATAAATGCATATGTGAACTGTATGTGGAAAAAAGGGTGAAAGACAGAAGTGAAGAAACACAAGCAAAGAAAGATACTGGAAAGGGAAGAGGCTAAAAGTAAACATAGCTAGAGACTTTACACTGAAAAAAAATTAAGAAACAATTTTATTAAACATGAAAATAAGAAGAGATACAGGAAACTAAATGCATATATACACACACTTAACGACACCAAAAATTCAAAAAAAAAAGAATAAACACGAATAAATGGATAGAGCCAGCCAAATTGTTTGTAATGAGAGGTGTTAAGGAAAGAGAGGCAAAAAAAAAATGTGAATAAAGAATAGGAAGACAGCACCAAAAATGTGAAATAAAATACAGATTGGTGAAATATTTTTTAAAAATATAGATTAATAATAACTAATTATTTTAGATTCTTTTTTTATGTATATGGGCATTTATAATTTTCATTTCTGTAGCTTACATTCTTGATTCCTCTGAAAACGAGTACTTTCTAAAAAAGTCACATTAATTCATAAAATTTCTGGTTCTGAACAGTGCTTGGACTGGTGAAGTAATTTGAAAAGCTTTGAGGAAATTGGAAAAGCAGCAGTAACTCTTTGGAGACCAATTTAATATCTTGAAAATAAAATGAGGAAAATATATGTCTGGTCTTTTTGTTTACATGCTAAAGTTTTTACATGCTAAAGGGTTTTTTACATGCTATATTTTTTATAGCTTTATTTTGTTTAAGTACCATATTCTCCTCTATTTTTTCTGCTCCACTCTTCAGTAAAATCTAATATACTGTGACATATTATTTTTATGGTCAATTTAATTTCTCACTGGTATAATTTCTAGAAGCATCTAGAAAAAGAATTATGTCTAGATTAAAAATCCAGAATTTAGGTATTGAGATTTTATCTATTTGTGTGTGAATCAAGTGTTCAGTCTCATACTGTAGTAAATGGAGATACAGATAGGTATTTCAATAAAGTCCAGTGAAGTATACATTAGTGGTTATGGCAACTGCCTTCCCAAGTAACATTGGCATGTGCTGAGGCCATGTTTTCCACGAAGTGGTTAAATACCTACCTACTGGTGGGAAGTAGTGAGTAAATTCCTATTTTGCTTTGTTTACATGCACAGCTTTGCTTCAAGTATTAAACTGTCCTTATTTCAACCAAAAGTTGTCAGCTTTTCCTCTTCTGATTCTGTCCTGGGTTCAG
>NW_009932173.1:0-10567 GCF_000696875.1 Nestor notabilis
AAGAAAAGAAAAGAGAAAAGAAAAAAGAAAATAATTCTTTGATTATTACTTGGGTTTTGGAGAAAATTCATTGATGGTCTTTTCAGTTTGACACTGATGTCTCTTTTCTGTTTTGGGACTGGCTACAGTTATAACAATCCAAAATATGAGTTTTCTTTCAGGATATAGACTGTGCAAGGGTTTAAGCATACAGTAGACTTATTCAGAGCAAAAGATAGAATGATCACTTTTCCAATTCTAGCCTTCCCCATAACATTTTTTCAACTTCAGTAGTAAAGTCATGTTTTACTACACAGAATCTTTGAGCACCTTGTTGCTACATGTGTCACCTTTAGGTTGGTGACAAAATTTTTTGGTAGAATACTGTAGAAAATGTAGAAAACTGTCACGTCTTTGTCACCTTCCAAGATCTCCTCATAAAGTATACTCAGCTGCAGTTAAACAGAATAACTTGGCTGAGTCCAGTATGTTTTCTTCCTTGAAAGAATATTTTAAAGAGTGTTCATGCTACTGCCCATTTAAAGGAAGCTGGATCATCATTACCACCCTTCAGGCTTCTGAGTAGAAGACATAACTTCAGTCCAAGGCACAGAGAATATTCTGATCTAAAAATGTAGCTTTCTTTAGGTCCATCCTACTCCCTCATCTGTGGTGAAACAGTTAGAAGTTGTCCTGCCTGAGATTCAGCTGAAGTCTCAATGACAGGGGTTTACCCTGAGTGTTATTTTAGATACATTGACAGGTCTTTGGTTCTTTAACAGGAAAATGCTCGTGCTCTTTCTCTCTCTTGTGGGGTGTTCTTACATGAGAGGCCTGACTGCCAGTTTTATGAATCCTGCTGCTGTCAAAACACCCTGACAGAAAGTAAGATAAACAATAAGAAAGACCTCAGCAAAAAAGCTAAAATATTTTCTTGCAAGGGTAGACCTGGTGAATGGTCACTGTTTATCAGTGGTTTTGTATGAAGGACTCTGAGACTCTTAGTTATAACAAAACATAACTGTTTAGAAGATGTTTTTCTTCTCTAGTGCTATTAATTTGAAGGATATGCTTAAAGGATGCTTTAGAGTCATTTGGTGAACCACTACTGCAGCACTTCAGTCATAGTTCTTTTAAAACTTTTCTCTGTCTTCCTAAATATGTATTCAGAAGACCTCTGTTATGGGGACTTACTGTACTGACAGCATGTATGAGCAAGAGGATTTCTTTTTTTCTGTAGCATACCTTGAATGAGATTTGATTGAAAATACATATAAAAGTGTCCAAAACCCAGAATGACTAAACCAATCGTGTCGATTATCAGCCTGCAATAATACCCCTTTGCTACCGAGACTCATATTTACTGAAATGTATTATTATTATTTACTTATGTTGCTCAACCACTATTGTGTTACACTGCCAATGAAATATAGTGTCACAAAAATATCTGTGAAGAATATGAACTTTTTCACCTAAATACATGTTTTGAGCTTAGAAATAAGAAGGTAGTTTATAATGATAGACTGACATAATGTAAAAATTGTAAGTGAATTCCATCCTGTCAGGAATAAATAAATGCTAAGAAGAAAAAGTTTCTCTTATGAGTATTAGGACAGGAAAGTTGAGGAAAAAAATGCATTAGAGTAGAAAAGTTTAATAAGATGCCAACCATAATAATAAAAATTCCATTTTCCACTGGATACACAAGAGTACAAAATAGTTAGTTGATGCTGATTCTGTGATTACATTTATAGATACCATTTCATTACAAACTCTATTTGGAATTCTAAATTCATTTTAAAAAAATGCAACACATGATGTATTTCATTCTTGTTCAATTGGAATGATATATTTTATTCTTTTTCTCTCTAAAAGACACCTTACCTCTATTCTATGAGAAAAAATAATTTCATATATATAAATTACTATTTTAATTGGGTTTAAGTTCATAGAACAGATACATGTCCATGAGTTAATTCTGTAATTTATTAGTTTAATATATCTCTTACCCCTTTCTTTTCCTCAAGTCTGCCTTCAACCAAGATAACATGGTACTGACAAGTCATTTCTAGGTTATAGGTGATTAAGAGGAGCTAGATAAGAACTAAAGTGTCCCTTGCAGAGTACAACTTGACCAGAAAATATTTGTCTATATGAAAAAGCCCCTGGCTCAAGCTGTTCAATTGCACTCAACCATACTAGCATGCCCTCAAAAAGGAGGTGTTATCTCAGGTAGTCACGGCTTGAGTCGTTCAACGTATTAGATTTAAATCAGAAATTATACCTGCAGTCATACAGATGTCTGTAAGTACAAATTTATTACATGACCAAAGTACAGTTTCACTTAAAATTAGACAACATCATTTTGGTCTTTACGTAGTTTCTGAGCAGCTTGAACAGTATCTGCAGCAGGACCATGATGAAGTTTTTGCACACAGAAAAGCTCCAAAAATATCATGCATTGTAACACATTTGTATCATAGAAATAAAACTGTGGCACCCAGGAAGTCTTGGATTATAATTCCTCCCAATTATGATTCCTTCAACACTAAAAGTAAACTATTTAATATAGGTGAAATTATCTGCTGTGGAACATCATCCCTGCTTTTTTGTAAGAATACTTAATCAACTAAGATATAGATGAATTGATCTTTGTACAACATTTTAATGACAGCTGTATTTTTGTTATCTAACTAACATAAATGCAATAGGAAATTAAAACTCTAACCTATTAGCCCTTCTGGACATCACCCATGGCTTAATTTGTCGTTTTTTTTTTTAATGGAGATTACATTTTTCCCCTAATATGTGCTATGTCTTAGCATGCATGAGATAGGTATATCATAAATTACATTGGTGAACTGTAGTTCTCTGACCTTTTCAGTATTCAGTAGTTTGAATGCCTAGAAAATACAATTTACAAAAATTAAAGTAGCGTATTACTTTCCCCTTTATATAATAGAGGGTGAAAAGTGTCTTCAGAAGCAAATGTAAAGCTAAATGTCTGTGGTAGATTGACCTTGGCTGGACACCAGGTGCCCACCAAAGCTGCTGTATCACTCTCCTCCTCATCTAGACAGGGGAGAGAAAATATACCAAAAGGCTCATGAGTCAAGATAAGGACAGGGAGAGATCAGTCACCAACTACCATCATGAGCAAAACAGTCTCAACTTGGAGAAATTAATTTGTTACCAATCAAATCAGAGCAGGGTAATGAGACAAATAAAAGCAAATCTTAAAACACCTTCCCTGACCCTTCCCTTCTTGCCAGGCTTAACTTTACACACAATTTTTCTACCTCCTCCCCCAGGGAGGAAGGATTTGGGGGAATGGGGGTTGCGGTCAGTTCATCATATGTTGTCTCTTCCTTCTCAGGGGAGGACTCATCATACTCTTCCCCTGCTCCAGTTTGAGGTCCCTCCCAAGGGAGACAGCCTGCCTCACCCATGGTATGCACCTCAGGATCTCTGCACTAGTGCCTGGAGCACCTCCTCCCCTCCTTCTTCACTGACCTTGGTACCTGCAGAGCTGCTCCTCTCACACATTCTCACTCCTCTCTCTGGCTGCAATTGCTCCTGAGTAGTAACTTTTTCCCCATTTTAACTACATTATCCTAGAGGTGCTACCACCATCACTGGTGGGCTCGGATTTGGCCAGCGGTGGGTCCGTCTTGTAGCTGGCTGGCATTGGCGTATCCAGTATGGAAGAAGCTTCTAGCAGCTTCTCACAGAAGCCATCACTGTAGCCCCCCACTACTAAAACCTTGCCATGCAATTCCAATACACTGTAACGACAAATTCATGTTATACTCTCCAGTCTTCAATGTTTTACTGCAGCAATAATGTAAAAAATTCCAGTAATATATATTAAATAAATAAATAATAATGAATTCCAGCAATAAAATATTTTCTTTCTGTGTAATGTACCAAATTAGTAGAACTGGAAAATTTTCAGCTAAGAGCATCAAGGATATTAAAGTTATGAAATGGTGCAAATATGAGAAATATATTTATAGAGCAGGAAATATCCTGGAAAAGAAGCAAATATGAGTGAAGAGGTAAGACAATTCTGTACATCATCAAGTAATTTGGAGACTGAATAGTGTATAAGAGCAAACAATGAAGAGTGAATCTGATCAGATGTTCACTGTCTCCTCCAACAAAAAAATAAAAGAGCTCAAAATTAAACTAAAAGGTAATTCTTAAATGAAAGAAAGGGAGGGATTTATCCCAAGACTTGTAACTAAGCTATAGACATCCCTACCACAGGAGACTGCATCTTTCTAGTAGATGGCAGAGAGGACAAAAGTCACTAGACAAAAACATGAAAGAAAAGTCCATCTGTGAAAGAAAAGTCTACTACCCTCTAAGGAATCCCCTAAATCACAAATTACTGGAATCAGGAAGAGCACCTAGGAAAGTTAATCTACTTGCATCTCCTGTTCTGATACTCTCCTTTGGGCATTCCCCATGAATGTCTAAATAGTCATTGCTCTGACCTGTTAGAGCCAATCCTAAACGGGACTGAGTTCAAACCCAGAACCTATCAGAGAGAACGTATGAGGAAAACTCAGAGTGCTGTAGCTCCTTATGTTTCTGGATTCTTTTCAGTAGGTCTAAGCTAAAAACTGCCCTTTCAGAGGGTAGAAAATATGGAGATATTGAGCTTATTTCCATGTAGCTTTCTATTTCAGCTGAGTTATCCATTAGTGTCTAAAATAGTGCAATACAATAACTACTATATATGTCAACCAATAAAATTAAGTAATTAATGCAATCTATCATAAGAATTAACAGTTATATATTGTCCTCTACTTTCCTTGATCGGTCAAGGGAAGGAAATGCAACGGAAGGTGCATGATATGCTCATAGCAGGAGAAGTTACTGATTTCTATTGTACAAGAGCAACCTTTCTAATTAAGTGTCAACTGACTAAGGGGATGCTTATGTCATCGAAGGAGACATTAAAATTCCCTGGTGAGATTAGAAATAAATGTATGTGACAGGCATACACATTATGAAAGTCTGTGCTAACTGATGAAAATCATAGGAATGTGCTCATGTATTTATAATATAATGTGAAAAGATTTTATGTCTTAATAATTTAAATGTGAAGGAAGAAGAGTGAAGCATACAATGTAACTTTTAAGCCTGAAATTAAAAGAAGCTAAAGAGAAAATTACTTTTGCTGGTTGTAAATAATTTAGTGTAAGATACTTTTCTGAAAGTTAGGCTAGCTGTAAGGTCTTTGTAAAAAGCTGGAAAATTATAACATCTTAACTGGAAATTATTTTATATTGTCAGCCCCAAAGCTCTCCAGTTAATAGTTTTCTTTGACAGATTTTTTCCCTTCAGGCTGCTTGCACAGGCCTGGGTTTTGCAAGGTATCCTGGGTGCACAGAACACGCCAATGGATCACGGACTCTGATTTAGGTACCTAAGAAGAGGTATGAACTGCATTAATGACTGCTTCAGAACATGCTACCACTTCAAAGTACTTCCCCTCCCACAGCAGATGACATATCATAAAGCAAAACTGAAAAGCACTATTGATGAAAGCACCGTTTTATATCTCTATGATTTTCTTTTCCATTAATTTACTTTTATTCCTGGGGGACAGCTACCTAGATCACAGCCCTCCCTAGGAACAGTGCTGTCATGACTTCAAAAGTAGTCAGGAAGCTTTGAACTTTAGAAACATTTCCTTCATAGAAGACCATGAACAAAGATAAAGAAATAATAAATTATTAGAATCTATAGCACTTATTACAGTCTCATACAAAAATAAGATTTTTTTAATAGGGAATTCGACAGCAAAACCAGGTTGATCTACATATTCACACACTGAACAATGAAATTTTAGTTACATGTACACAAACGCACCCATAACCTTATTGGTTTGATTCTTCCTCCATTTTCTGACTGCTCTGAGTGGCAAAACTCATTAGGAAGAAAAAAAATCACCATCTACCAGGCTACTCTGTTTCAGTATTTCATCTCGTCTTAAATCCTCCACTCGTCCTTTTCTGTCTTGAAAAGCTGTCAATACATTTGAACTTGGGCAAAAGCTATGGCAAAATGGTATTTTTGTCAAAGTAATGCTATCTCTGCAGAATGCCTTCTTGTCATGAATGGATGTAGTTGTCAAATTTAGGTTTGTATTCCACAGCGACTTCCTATTTATCTGTATTCCTTGAGAGTGGGATTATTTAGTCTCATTCTGACTGTCTGAATGTCAAGGATATGTCTATACTAATCTTCTACATCTCTTGGAAGACTGGAAGGAGATGAACTTCTGTCAGGATGTTGTTCAGGTGTTAAAGATATATATATATTTTTTCTGTTATATAAACAGATATATAAGATTTCTCTCCATTGACTGAGGGAACCAAGTTAGATCATTGATGACTAGCTTAGACTAAACAGTCTTTCTGGTGGCTAAAGTTAAGGGAGATATATCCCATCCTAAATATATATTTTGTCACTTATGCTACAGTAAACAGTCTGTGGTCAGAAGTGCATGAGTCAGAACCCATTATCTGTGTGACCAGTCACACAGAAGATGCTCAATCCTAGTGGCACAAGTTTGTTGCTTTGTCAGCCACTAATCTTTATTTACAAGTGCCACCGTATCTAGTGTTCTTCCTTGTTCTCAAGGACACTTTGACATTAATGAATGACTGACTGACTCTCATAGAAATTTTGCATAATAACCAGGATGAATGGCCATTTTTCAACTGTTTTAGGGAAAACTAACAGGGAGATTTAGTGGATAATTTTCCCATTTGTACTCAGTCTTATTTGTACGGCTGTTGTGGTTTAAGCCCAGCCGACAACTCGGAACCACGCAGCCGCTCACTCACTCCCCCCCGCTTCTTCCTCCCCCTGCTCCCACAGGGATGGGGAGAAGAATCGGAAGAATGTAACTCCCACGAGCTGAGATAAGAGCAGTCCAGCAGTCCAGTATCTAAGGTATGATACAAACCACTACTGCTTCCAATAATAATAATGATAAGGGAAATAACAATGGGAGAGGACACAACCACTCACCACCCACCTATCGATACCCGTCCCAACCCGAGCAGCGATCTGAGTCTTCCAGGTGACTCCCCCCAGTTTATATACTGGGCATGACGTGCTGTGGTATGGAATAGCCCTTTGGCCAGTTTGGGTCAGGTGTCCTGTCTCTGCTTCCTCCCGGCTTCCCCTCCTCCCTGGCAGAGCATGAGACTGAGAAAGTCCTTGGTCAGAGTAAACATTACTTAGCAACAACTAAAAACATTGGTGTTATCAGCATTGTTCCCAGGCTGAAAGTCAAAAACACAGCACAGCACCAGCTACTAAGAAGGAGAAAAAAAGACTGCTATAGCTGAACCCAGGACAATGGCTGAACCAAGTATACACCAAGAATGCAATTACAATTTCAATTTAATACACGGGAGAAATTATTTGCCCTTGTAAATCTGCCTTACCTCTGCACTCAAGAGTCTTGCACTGCACAATTTAGCACATTCCCGGTGCTCTTGAATCAGTACCACTCTGGTATCAAATCTGAAGCAATGCACCAAGACACCATACAGAGCGCTCCAAATATAATGTAGACAAAATGTAGCAGACATCTTTCTATACATACCAGTCAGTAACATAGACATACCTTAAGCAATTCTGCTATCTGGATTTATGACAACTAATCTTTCTCTCGTGTGCTTTCATTGACTGCATGCTTGTTTGTTCTTTGGAATAATTTTTATCTTCATAAAACAGTTGGAAATGCTTTTTAAAAACTTGATCTGGCATTCCTTGTACTCTCTAAAAGCTCATCTGGTCACACAGGGAAGTCACACAGGCTGTGTGATTATATTTGCAAACTCATCTAGACTGGTACAAAATTGTCCAAGTACATAAACTAACCCAAGCTGTATAATGCTAACGTAAGACCCTGTACTATTAAATGGAGGTGAGGAGTGGGGGTGGAAAACAAACATTGTTTTATTTCTGTTTGTCAGGTTTTCATTAAATATTTACAGAATAATATATTTAAGAATCCAGTTCAATAATAGGGCTTTCTTGGGTGGAATTCAATATCTGGTGGACATTAATGTTGAGTTGTTGAAGGAAGCTTTTTTATTAAGTTAGCTGAAATTTTAGGGAGATGCCTAGAGCCCTATAATAATGGATTCTCAGTAAGACAATATTATGTGGACACCACATGGGAAAGTCCATATGGATGTGAGTATGTATGACTATCTGCCACAAATTCAGGGTGAGAGTGTCTGCATATGTCCATACACATGTATGCAAATGTGTCCTCATTCATTCTGAGAAAAAATGAAATTTCAAGTTAAGTATTAATTTAAGAATATGAGAATTAAGGCAGATCATATAAACTTGACTTTATTTCTGCCACAGAATTATGACTATAATTAATTATGACTATATAAATTGTGTCAGTCTGAGGATTACAAAGCCTTACAGTAAAAAAATATTCAAAATCTCTGAAGAGAATAGTTTATCCTTCAGATCCACAGTTTCCAGCTTTATTTGCAGTGAAGAATATTCATGTCAGAAATCAGGACAAAGTTTCTAACTCTATGGATACTGAGGATCAACGATAGATCACCTAGTATCTTGGGGAATGTCCACCATTGGACATACTTAAGAACTGACTAGGTACATATAAAGAATGATGCGGTTAAATTTGATCTTGGCAGAGGGTAAGAGAAGGAACAAGATTGCTTCCTATCCTACTTTTTATTCAACTACTATTTATATATTCATTGATCCACGTAAGTTTTTCCAAATGCCAAGAATGTAACTGTGGACATTAATTTAGCTCTTTTATAACTTTGCCCATCAACAAATGAGAACAGAGTCCATTGCACACACCTAGTGCCAGGAAAGGAATGGTTCCCAAGTAATAAAGTGGTAGACTCCGAGAACACATCTAGCTGTTTGAGAGTATACAAAGGGAAAAGAGGAAACAAACAAACCTTTCTACTTGCTGCACTAAAGGAGCCAGTTAAGAATTTCTCAGGGCTACTTTGGAGATGAGCATCAATGTAAATGGATCATCAATGGGACAGAGAAGCAGAAGAATAAGACCGCTAGAGCTTGGGTAAAGATATTCTCAGACACACGTGATAAATCCTGTGTGCTACAGTGCTGTCTACGCACACAAACTATCAAGTAATGAACTTCCTGTAGTGTTAAGATATTGATACCCTGCCACAGCCTGATAACCTATTATAGGTTATTTTTCCCTTAAACTCCGAGGTATTCTACCATATAGCAGTTTCAATCTGCAAAATCCTACTAAAGCAACCATTATGATTCCTCAAATTCTAGAATTTCATTACTGTGTTTGACCTTCACTAATCTGTACCACTTTACTGGAGATACTGAAAGTGGATATAGAACCATTTTTTCATAGGCACTGACTTTTAAAATGTTGGTGATTCAATATTAATAGCAGGTATATGCTATTCTTTCTTATTTCTTTGTTTAGCATTTTGTGAGGCCTTAAAGCTGGTAAATGTTTAGTGCAAATTGTGCTTATTATTATATGCAATTAAAATGACATAAGAAAAAAACCTGCCAAAAATTAAATGAAATCCAAGTAACCCCTCTTTCAGTGCAGAAGCAGAAATGTCTCAAAAAGGTGGCCCAAAGTCAGTAACTAGGAAAGATACATTACAGAAGTTTCCAAAAAGGTTTCAAAACCCCCTAAGAATATTATATATACAAATATTGTAAAGGTATTAATATATAAGTATAATTTATATAAAATGGAAACATTCTAAAAAGTAAGAGAGATAGAACTCAAGAAAGACTTCTGAAACCCCCAGAAAAGTTCTACCCTATTTGTAAAGAGAACAGACACAAACACAGATTTCTGAAAATAACACATTGACTATTTATTTGGTTTAAATACCTCTTTTTTGGTACAAAGCCCTCGACATAAACTATAAATGTTATATTTTAAAATGACATTATATCTTATTCTGTACTGATCTCTTCCTTCATGCACTGCAGTATACCAACTTATATTGTGAGGAACCTCTCATCACAAACAAATCTGACTTTTTTTTCCCCGCTTCCTTTAGCATAGACAGCAGCTACAGTTTCTTATGAGTTACGCGAACCTGAAAGAACCTCCTGGTCTTCTTCCAAGGAGCAAGGACATATCTAAAGAAAGCATCAAAGTCCACAAAAATATGTTCATCGTGCATTTTGGTTCTGAGGACATCCAAAAAGAAACCATTCATCTGAGTTTATTTTTATCTAGCACAGAGCTACGTTTCTGTCTTGTTTAAGTCAATAGAAAGTTTGTGTTGACTTCAGTGACACCAGGATTTTGCCCATACAACTCAAAATTGTGTCTGAAAGTCTTTCCTCCAGTTAAAGGAAGTGTGAAAAGGTTATTCAGATGTACACTTTCAAAGAGAGAGATTTCACTTCACAATGGCTACTTATTACAGAATTTCTTTTACATAAATAACAACAAACTATTCCATACTATTGAAAGCTTTTTCTTTCTAGTGATGTGCAAATAGATTCAGAAACATAGAATCATAGAATAATTAGGGTT
>NW_009932174.1:0-29435 GCF_000696875.1 Nestor notabilis
TATAAATACGTCTAACCTGTAAAAAGAGTTGGGGCTAAACAGTCAGTGTTGACAAAAGCAAAACTAAATAATAATAATTAAAAAAAAAATTAAAAAAATTAAATAATCAAACGGGTTATTAAAAGTACATAACGTGGTTTGACTGAACATGTTGTTTTCTGGAGGAGTTATGACTGGCTGGGAGTGAGACTTGATTTTCATCTTGGGCATGTCAACATGAACTCCTGCACGTTCCAAATCAAAATAGTGAGATCAAGGAGTGGGGATGGGGGCGGGGGGGGAATACAGACTTTTCTCATTATGATGCTTTTTGCATAAATCAGTATTTTGTTTTCTTATGGAAAAAGAAAAGCAAGTCTTATGGACTACTGTATTTGATTCGTACTACTTCTGTTGTTCATACAGATGTGGAAAAAGCAGAACCTGAAGCTGCTTGATTTCTTTTTTTTAAGTTTACTTTGACAGTTTGGGGAGGAACAGAAAGCATGTGAAGTGAATGTGATACAGCAGATGGTAGCTCTTATTTTTATACTAACAAAAATACCACGTAGATATAACAAAAACGAATGCATATTTATTTGTAAGGTTATCAGTTAGTAAGACTCAAGAAATGTTTTGACATCTCTTGCCAGGATGCAAGCAGATGCTAAAAGGATGTTAATATCAAAACTTTACCATAAGCTTCATTTACAGATGTCAGCAAATAAGTGTTTGCTGTTGTATCTCTTGTTGGCTGTTGCACAGAAATAACAAATGGGATTACAGATGCATCTTTGATTGCAGTATGATCATTTTGATGGTACATTCCTTGAGTCTTAGCTTGCTGCCTTTTTTTTTTTTTTTTTTGCCAATGATGTTATTTTGCATTTACTTTTCTGCATAGTAAAATAAAGAAATGAAGGCTATGGCCCTGCTTTTTAATCTTCTGTATTGATTCCTAATTAAATACCCTTTAGATTTTTAGTAGAAAGGGTTCTCTTTAAGTTGCAGTTTAAGTATCTTATTGCAATAATCACTGTAGCCATTAACTAGAACCTGTTTTCTGCGATCTGATGACAATAGTATTGGGAAGTAACCCAATCAAATGCATGTTTTATGGTTAGATTGTTCTTTTCACGTACCTCTGTAATAATAGTTCTCCGTGTGATAATTAAGCTTTCTATTATTCGTAATTATTAAACCAGTTTAATTGTGATGTGTGCTGCTTGAAACATCTCACGTTAATGTTTATGCGTTGTACGTACGTCAGTAAGGCATGCATAAAGCTTTGTCTCGCCTCCGTTCTGTACAGTGGGCTACAGACTGTTTTGCAGGGGTCCAGTAGATGGCAATAGAGGATGGATGTTGAGAGTTTTCATCTTTGCCCAGTTTTGGGTTCTTGGCACGGTTCTTCCTGTTGGAAGCTTTGAGCCAGTGTGAAGCACTTTTCATTGGATGGCTGATGACTGCTGTAGTTCCACTCTTCCTTGCTGATGGATGACTTGGTTTGAGACAGAGATGATGTGGCCTGTAAAATAAATTCTGTTAATATTAATAGCATGTTCATATTTTGATTACTGTAACTATTGTCCTTTTAATCTGGACGGGGAAAAGGCTTTTGCTGCTATTCTTAAAATTCATCTACTGTGTTAGATTGGTTCCTGGTTTTGCATAGGATTCAGTGATGGGTTGAAATTTCTGTAACTAATCATGAGGTTGTGATCTTTAAAGCAGGCATGGTGTTCTGAAAAATGTAATGTGCCTGGAAAAAATGTTGCTTGCTATTACACAGTGAATCCTTAAGCTTGTTGTGGTCATTGTGGATGATGATGGCAAAATACAGGAAATACAGCTTGTTTCAAGCTGGTACTTCTGTGGGGTTTTTTATTGTTTAGATATTTATTTTTATTTTATGGGAGTTCATTAGTTTAGTATTTATTAAAGATGCAAGACATTCCTCATTTCTCATCTTCCTAGTCTTTTCATATGCTCCACATGGAGAACACTGTTGAAAATGACTTTGTTCCTTTGTGCTGTAAATACTATTTCAACATTTTCTGATCTTAATCTTTTTCTTTTGAACAGAATTCTTTGTACCAAAGGATTCTGAGTCTTATCTGCTACATGTTTAACTTCCTAGTAGTGTTCCTAAGGAGAAATTTAAAGAATCTCTTTACCAGATATGGCTATTTTTTTTCCCCTGAAAGAATGTGTACACATTAATGTTTTAATATGTAAATTGAACTTGTCTTTTAGTGTCCCATTCTTTTTTTTATTTTAGAGGTAATACATTCTTTTCCCCTTTGACATAACTCTTATCCCCTCTCCCTTACCCCAGTACTTTTAAGTATGATCTTGAAATGAAAGATGAGATCGTTCTTTGCAGTTCTGTTTCTGTACTACAGCAGCTCGCTCATCCACACTGTTTATGCAAGAGCTGCAGATACCAAAGCCTGGTCTATTCATTCAGAAAACTACGTTTTTCAGTTACATTGTCAGTGCATTCATCAGTTCAGGGATAAATAGGAGCCACTTCTTTCTGTTCTTTTCCCCTCTGTAGGATTCATAGGTATGCAGATACAGTATTTCTTCAAAGGTTTCTTTGATACATAGTTGCTCTTTAAACTTAAATGAAGTCCTACACTTTAGACTCTTCGGTTTGAGACATTGTAGTACAACTCCTAGTGTTTTTTCTCTAGTGCTTAAGCACATGTTCTCTTAGCACGTGAAACAGTTTCACATGTAGTCTGAGTAGTTTGCACTGGAAGGCAACTTCCCTGTATCTCCATCGGTGGTGACAGCTGTGCGAGTGATTATTATTCAGCTACCACCTTCAAAGACTGAAATACTTCTAGTTTAGTTCACCTAAGTGAATCTTTACTGTCTGCTCGTACATTTCCACCCTTTTTAGGATGAAGCCTGTCTGGAGAATGGACTGTAAGAGTAAAGAAAAGCTTAATTCACAGAGAAATGCTGCACTTCTTTTTTTGAATGTAGTATCTTTGTCAAGCTCTGGACATGAAGTGTAAAATCTATAAATCATTGGTGAAGTTTACAACTGACAGAATGGCTGAACCAGGAGGCCAGTGATTGGAATGATAGGTTAACTGCTTAGCAGTCTGGAACAGTTTATGTAAGAGTTGGAAGGAGATCATAACATCACCTTTGTTAGGTCAGGTCAAAGATGTGTCTGTCTCACCTCACCAATATCCTGTATGTTGCTGTCTGTCTGGAGATGTGGAAGGAATAGTGCAAGCACCCGTTTGATATATTTATGTGCCTTCACTGGTTTGCAGCTTGGAGACTTTCTGAACCAGACATGTAGTCTTTGTGTTCAACATCCTTTGAATTTCTTGTCAGTGGGTTTATCCAATTTTTTTCTAAGTACATGTAAATTTGTAGTAACTTCGTGTCACAGAGCAGTTTCAGGGCTGTTTTGTGAAAAAGGATCCAATTAATTTTTTAGCTTTTTATTTTTAAGTTTTATTTGTTTCAGTTTCTTGTAATAGGAAATGATGCAAGTATCGTCCCTCTTCACTTCTCAGTATCCTTTGTGTCCCTGTTAAACCTTTTCTAATGTGAGTTTATTATAATTTGGATAAATGCAGCGCAGTGAGTCTGGAAAGGATGAGTGAGTTGTTCACTGTGAGGGAGGACATGGTGGTGTCTTAAAGGCAGTGATTTGAGGACTGGCATAGCTCTACAGCAGGACTGCTGGTGTTAGATAACATGAACATGGATGAGTAAGGAGAATGTTAAGCAAAAGTGGATGTCGGAAGTTAGCCTGTGATTGTAAAACATATTTTAGTATTTGCTGTCATGCTAAAACTTTGAGACTAACAATTTATTCCAGAGCTGTGCTTCAGACTTGTCTTTGGAAGAGCTCTTTTGTGTGTGAATGTTTTTGTGTTTTTCCCACTAGTGAAATTCTGGCATATGGAGAGCATTGGTCACTATTCTATTACAATGTAGAAAACTACACTGTAATAGAATTGGATTGCAGTGGCAGCGTGTTGTGTTCTTCCTTCTTGAATGATTTTGATTCACCTCTTCAACGCTTAACCTAGCTACTTTTGTTCCATTTTGGGGTCTGTAGATAACAGGGAGCAGGTGAAACAAAGGGTAAATTGTTGGGTGCTTTCAGGTCAGATATTTCAGTTTTCAGAATGTCAATGTCTTTTGATTATATGTATTGTATCATTAAAACAAACCTAAAAACAACCAACAAAACAAACCCAAACAATCAAACAAAACCCCCTTTGGAGCAGAGATTGACCATGGGATCATCCAACCTTGGTCTCTGTGCAACTGAATTTATTTTATTGGTTACCTTACTTCATTGTATATTCAGAAAATCAAAGGTGTGGTGTGACTTCCACGCTCAAACGTTTTTTGAAATTTTAAAATTTTTTTTATAAAAGTATCATCATTAGAAGGAGGAAAAAAAAAAACCCAGCAGGAGATCTTACTTTGCTGGAGTATCTGTGATACAGGCAGCTCCAATACAGAATGTGCAGAACTCTTGTTGTTGACAGATGTAAGAAAGTAAATGACAATGGCTGCCTGGTGCTAACAGGAAGCGGGTACGAGCAGAAACTAGAATGTGTACTTATTTTCATCACTACAGTGATTTTCATGGAATGATATGCAGGGGACGACTGCATTTCTTTAAACAGGAACATTTTCTTCTGACTTCAAGTGAGTTTATTGTCCTGTTATCTTCTGGATAAGTCAGTGGTTTACAGCTGGAGATTTTGAAATGTATAAATACTCTGGTTAGAGTGGACAAGTCTTTGTGTGGTTTTGTTTTTATCCTTACTGTGTTTTCCTTCTCTGTGTTATCTTTTCTGTGAGGCTTGACTTGCCAGGCTTTCTTTGTGTTAGCTGGAAGTTATTGTTGGTTGGTACTGGGAAGGAGTTCTGGTCGCTTCAATGCCAGGGAAGTGCAGATTGTGTGTGTTAAGGAAGACAGTGGATCTTGCTCATGATGCAGATCTGTGACACTGTTTCAGTGTTTTGAATTGTGGTTATTTAGAACTTAGGACTTCCAGTGTTGAGGAAGAAGTTGGTTCTTTTGCCAGGCTTCATTACCAGATATAAAGATGTCATGAAGTGACATCAGTTCAGCTATGAAATACCAGCATCTTAGTGCAGTTAGTGAGCTGCAATTCAGTGCTGATTTGGGTGGATTTTTGTTTGTGCTAGATGGACAAAATTCTTTCGTTTGACTGTAGCCTATATACAGTCTGCACTGCAGCATGACAGCTTGTAACCTTGACCCAGGGTCTCTGTCAGTGTGGGTGAAGGTTTCTTGTGGTGTTGGGTAGATAAAGCAGATGCCTGTGAGCTGTGTGTTTTATTAAAGGGTGGGAATGGTGTTAATTCTTCACTAACTTCTGACATAATCTATGTTGTGCTGCTTCATTTAATTCTCTTAAATTAACTTGTGTCTGAATTCCAGCTGATAGAACAATAATCGCGAGTTACCCACTACTGGGGAAAAAATATGAACTCTGCCTCAGTTAAGAGGTTCTCAGATGATGACAAAGACACACAGCTTCCCTAAGCACAGTGTCAAATTGGTTTTCAACTGGAAGTTTTGTATGTTGTTTGTAAGCATTGTGGCAAAGAGTTATACCTTTTACTTAAGAATTTAAACTAGATTACTTAATAAGACTTCTTGCTTGCTTTCTTTATAAACATTTTTCTGCTCTTTTTTTAGACATGGACCGTGATTATGGGCATGGAGGCTATGGTGGCCCACGATCCATGGACTCTTACCTTAACCAATCCTATGGGATGGAGAGTCATGGAGGTGGAGGCGGAGGAGGTGGTGGTGGTGGTAACAGGTAAAATAATCCCTCAGTTGTCCCAAGAATTGATCAAATCCAATTTAAGTTGAAACCATTGTCGTCTAACTTAAGTGTTCCTGAGGCATGTTGTTACGATTTTGTACGAACACTTTCGTTCTGAGTCTTCATCTTCAGTAAATACTGGCAAACACTAAAGCGTGAGAGCTAGATTCTGGTCATAATCAGCATTTTGTGGAAAAGTTTGACAGTGAAACAACGCGTCTTTGAATGAAAATGGAAAAAGTGTTCTTTTTCAGTAATGGCTGGCAATTTGTAGCTGATTGGCCTGACATCCCATTTCCGACATAGCTGACTAGACCTAACTGGTTTAGTGCCTTAGACTGAATCTATCAACATTCCGTTTTCAAGGAACATTTAGGGTATGTGTTCTTTGGTTTGAATGTGCAGTGCTCAAATGATCTTGGTATTGAATCTGAAAGTCATGTCCAGATTATTTCATTGGCAGGTACTGATTACACACAAAACTGTGTGCATGTTCTAGGCTGCTTTGTAAGATGGATTGGTCTTAAAAATTCTGATGCAGTGGTCTTAAAGTTGTGTATTTAATGCTAGGATACTATTACTGTTGCTCTTTCAGATAAAACCAGTAGGGAGCAGCTGATTTGATTTAGGTCTTAATACTGTATTTCAAGAAGCATGCTTTTCAGAGTAGTGATTCTATCTTGGAGGAAATAAAATGTGAAGAAAACTTAGATAATCTGATGGTTTTCTTGTGTGCGCCCTTGAATTCTTGTTTGGCTGTAGCCAGACTACCGTATGGTTCTTGTCTGTAGTCACTGTGGTGCCACAGGGCAAGGACAGTACCAAGCAGGGAGGCTGGGGAAGTGTTGTGTTTTGCTGCACGGTTCTGTTAAACATTTTAGTTAAGTATAATTTGTTTAATGATGAACATCAAGATCGACTTAAAAGTCTGAGCAGAGATTCAGGAATGAGCTGTACCTACCATATAGTAATCTGCATATGATTGAGGTTGAATGACTACTTGAACACTGAAATGTCTCTTGCCATGTAACGTTAATGTTGTGCATGGGCTGTTTCTGTAGATAGTGAAGTTTTCTGTGTAGCTTTGGGTCTTCTGAGAATAACATGTTTTAAAGTGAAGACATTCAGTTTACTGTAGATACAGTTAGTAATTTGAGTCTCTTCTAGTTCATATTTTGTCAGCCAAGGGGTTGTCTTTCCCAACTCCTACTGAATCACCCTATTTTAACCCTGCAGGGACACTAATGTGTTTCCCTTCCAAGTGGTTATAAATATTGATGATTTCTAGCATGACAATCCTCCCCTTCTCCACCAGGCAAAGCAAACTCTGGGTCAGTAACTGAAGATTTCAGCTCCTTGTTACTCTACTCTGAAATTCCAAGGACTGTTTTCGCATCCACTGTGCATGCCTTGGGTAGACTTTCAAAATCCTGAGTTGCTAATGGGCTGCAAGTGAAAGATGGATACACTGAAGGTCATAAACTCTTTAGATTGGGAGACTGAATTTTACAGGGAAGATTTCCAGAAAGTACAGATATGAATGGGAGAGCATGTGTATTTTTCCTTAAAAACTAGAACTGTGGGGTGTTTAAGACTCACATCTGTACCACTAAAACAATATTTTTATTTCCTCAGTTCAGAGCTAAGCTGCCTTTTAACTGCTGTTTAACTGTTAGTATAAGAGGGCATGATTTTGAAGAAAGGAGAGCTTGACTAGCCTATAAATGTCTGCAGGTGATTATTTTTGTGAGACTAGGGCTGGGCTCTAATGTTTTAGTAAATGAATGTTGCTGAAAATTGTAAGTCAACAAAGTTCAGGCATACTGAACTTTAGAATTGTTTGTAGCAAAAATGGCTCAGATAGCTTTCTATCTGGTCATACTGTGATTTGCCCAGCCCTAATCCAGATTTAAACAATAACACAACTGTACGGACCAGTATAGTAATAAATTGATTTTAGTTGATAAATGTCAACTGATAACTTGTCTTTTGAAATGTATAACATTAGTAAGCTTACTTTTTTTTCTCCTCACTGTGCAACTTTTCCAGGTTTGGACCTTATGAGTCTTACGACTCCGGGTCTTCTCTGGGTGGGCGAGATCTGTACAGATCTGGCTATGGTTATAATGAACCCGAACAAAGCCGCTTCGGAGGTAGTTATGGTGGTCGATTTGACAACTCCTACCGGAATAGCCTTGACTCTTTCGGAGGTAGAAACCAGGGCGGGTCTAGCTGGGAAGCACCTTACTCCCGTTCAAAATTGAGGCCTGGGTTTATGGAGGACAGAGGAAGAGAGAGTTACTCTTCCTACAGCAGTTTTTCTTCACCCCATATGAAGCCTGCACCTGTAGGCTCTCGGGGGAGAGGAACGCCTGCTTATCCTGAAAGTGGATTTGGAAGCAGAAACTATGATGCTTTTGGAGGACCATCAACAGGCAGAGGCCGAGGCCGAGGAGTAAGTACAGAATCTTTTCAGATTCTTTTCACTAGACACTCTTTTAAACCCTTTCAAGACCACTGCTTTAAAATGAATGCACTGTTCGGTACAGTGTGGGGTTTTTTTGTCCAAGCAAACTGTCATGGTTGACAATGTTGTTTACCCCCTTGAAGCTGTCTTCAAGTAGAACCCAGTCCCTCTTTCTGTTGAAAGTAATGAGTAATAGAAGACTAGTTGATGATAAGGTTTGTTAAATCTCTCCTTTTGTTTGAAAGGTGAAGATAATAGGTTTGGTCTAAAAGGGATTAAAAGGACTTGCATTTTTCCTTGTAAACGCTAGCATCTTTGCTGCTGGTGGGGAAATTCTTGGATATTGTAAAAGTTTAATTCAAAGTCTGTTGAAGTTTTGAGTAGGTTAAAGGTGCAATGTATAAGCAAAAAATAAAACCCAGGTTGTGGATGCTTGAGTAGTTTTTGTTTCCTGTAAGGGAAAAATCTTAGTTAATTCTTTAATATGTTGAACACATGCTTTAGCAAACATCAAGTCTTCTTTTAAACTTAATTCTTACTCTGACTTGTGTGTTGGAAGGGTGATGGGGGGGAAATGGCAAAGGTGGGTGGGTAGCAATCACAGTGGTTCTTTTTCAAAATTAAAGCATGGTTAAAGGGACACCATCAACTTGAAATCAGGGCCTTTCACAGAATTAAGATTAATTTCCAAATAGTGTGCCTAGTCCTGTTACTTGTATTCATCTTGTTTGGAAGACTTGCGTTCTGACTCCTTTTCGGTGAATTCCTTTTCAGTGTAGGATGTAAAAACTGCATGACGAAGAAACAGAGAGATTAACTGTACACAAAGTAGTGGGTCACAGTTTGGAGAAGTGATGTTAAATGAGCTGGGGAGGGGGAAGACTTACAACAGAAGAGAATAAAAGAAATTCTGACGGAAGTGCTAACTTTAAGTTGATGGTGTCCCTTTATCTTGGTTTTATAATCCAGTTATGATTGTTTCGAGCACAAAGAGTTCAGTGAACACCTTTCTGCCTGTGCCTTTAGGTGTAACTTATCTTTTAAATTCTTAAGCGTGCCATATTTCTTTGGGAAGCAATTCTTCAGTGTTCAGACATGCAACTTGTTTGTAGCTTGAAGTGTAGAGGAAGCTTATTTTTCACTGGGTCTTTTAAGTGCCTAATTGTGTGGTGGTCTTGTTCCAGAAAGTCTACTTTGCAGCATTCTTGAGTACTCTAGTTGCCATATGAAAATTTTAGCTCAGATTCGCACATGGCTGATAGCTAGCATGTAGCATGGTATGAGAAATAGATTCTAACCTTTATGTTTCTCTGCTGGTGAAGCTGAAAGCATAAGGTTCTTAAGCTTGGATGCCATCCTTTCAGAACTCATTTAGATCTGAAGGTTTTGTGCAGTTACAACCAAGTGGCCTTATTTCTTTTTCGTTCTGCTTTTGAAACGTCTCTCTTTAGTCTTTCATGTAATAAAGGAGAATGTAAAGGCTAAACTACTTACCAGATGTAAAATGCATTGCACCTTTAATAGATAGACTGTTAAAAACCAAAAGGAATTAAAATTATCCAAGTGCATACTTCATGTCAAATTTGTATGTGTACAGTGTAAATGTACATGCTAGGTAGTTCTGTAACTATCTCAACTAAATAAATTAACATGGAGATCTTGTGCATGGACTTACTATTAAGAAAAGTGCCTGGTTTGGTACATCCTGTCATTTAATATTTGCTTAAAAAAAAAAGTCATGCTTTTCACAAAGTATGTTGAAGTTATTTTTACGTTCTTTTACCTTTGATAGTGTAATAGTGTAATACTAATTCTATTCTCATGTCAGTACAAATATTTCTGCTTATCCAAGTCACCCATCCAGTCAGTGGGCGCTTTTCTGCCCTTTATTATTTCAGTAATTGTTAAAATTAAGTTGTATGTTAGAACTTTTGGAAATACTGCAGCCAGCTAAATTCTCCCTCTTCAGATTACACATTTATTCCACGCTTTCAGAGAGGTAACTTTCATACACTAGCATCCACAGCATTTTAGAAATAGTAGAAAGGTTTTGTCTTTCAACTGAATTTTCATTCCTACTGCTGCCATGTTTTTCTATTGCTCCCTCCAGGCAAAGCTTTTACATTATGAATTTACTGAATTCAGTGGAAAGATAAGTAAAAGAAAGAATGAGCTTCCTTCAATTAATCACTGTTCCACACTGGCCAACTTTCTTTACTCCATTTTTAAATCACTGCTAATCATTTGGCATAAAGAAGCTTTTTCTTTCTTTTTTTGGAACTTTATTTTTAATGGCTGCTGCCTGAAGTGTAGAAAAGTAGGTTGGTTAGCTCTGCTTTTTTCCCAAAGGGAGAAGTCATTTCTCATCTAGAGAATCTGAAGAGAGGAGCCAAGGTGTTAGGCTGAGATACGAACCCTGATAGACATGTTTGTTTTCTGGACAATGGTTCTGAATAAGCAGAAACACAGTTTATACATCCATATTCGTTCTACTGGACAAGCATCCACAAAGCCATTGCACAACACGACATTGAACTGGGAGCTTGTATTTCCCCTGCATTTTGCTCTAGAATGCAGATTTTCCTTAGCTCATGGTTTTATTGTACCAAGTAAATGTTTTATTTCTATTGATTTAATATACTAATACCTTTCTCTTTGATTTCACAAATTTTCAGCATATGGGAGACTTTGGAGGAATACACAGACCTGGAATTGTTGTTGACTATCACAACAAACCCAGTCCTGCAGCAGTTGCTGCAAGAGGAATAAAAAGAAAAATGGTACCACAGTCATATAACAAACCTGCTGGGACATTTGTCAAGAAACCCAAAATGACAAAACCTATTTTGAAGCTGAGCCAGAAAAAATCGCCAAGTAAGTAACAAATGCCAAAATTCTTATATGTGCTGGTTTGTAATTCTATGAATTTACTCTTCTACTGCAAACATAATTTGCTGAATAAAATATAACATTTTGATGTGTTTAAATATGTACTACTGAAGACTGTTTAATTCAGATTTAATAATACTTCCTGGAGGCAAATGTTCACTACCGAAAATAATTTCAGATCTCAGATTGCCTTAAGTGATGATGCCTGACAAATATTAACATGTGCCTTTGCATGAGCCTGGGCCCTGCTGTCCGAATACTTTGATGGATGTAAAAAGTAGTGCATCAACTGCAGTGCAGCTAAAATTAAAGCATAAGCTGTGGGTGTAGAGGAAGAGGGGAAGGGAGGCAAACTGAGAACACAGTGAAAACTGCTACAGAATTATTTCTGAATGGCAGAGGGAGATCGTTCCTTCTTGTAAATGAAACACTGATGAAGAGAATAACTGGAAATATGATGGATACCCTGGAATTATAAATTGCAAAGTATTAGTAGTGCTTGGTTTGTTTAGCTTTACTAAAGGTGTCCTACAGTTCTAATAATTTTGATGTTGCAGGCAAAGAGGGAGAAAAATACCACCTGAGGTTTGAATGAATTACTTGCTTTGAGGGAATGCCAACTTAAATTGTGAATATTATGAATGGCATGTGCAGCAGTCATTTTATTTTTGGGGGGCTTCTAATTTCCTCAGTAATCTGGATCTGAAGTGTTGTACATAATTTGGTTTCAAATCACACCTGCAAAATGTTTAAAATTACTTTAGCTTGAAGCTTGCAAGGTAAAGGCACAGAAACTTCCATGGGAAAATCTTAGTTTTTATTTGATAACTGTAGTTATGCTACTGTGTATTACAAAACTGTTCCCTTGAATTTCAAGAGTACTGTAAAAATTTCAGGCCCTTGGTGTGTAGAACGTGTTCTTCTGTCTTTTGTATTGGGGATGTTATTGCTGGACTTGCCAGCTCTAAAACACACGTCCAGGTATATCAAAGATGGGCATCTCAAAGGTCTCCCTCATAGCTCTTCTTTCAGCACTTTTGTAGGTTTTCCTTTTTCTACCTTCGGACAGAGCAGTTCTAGTTCCCCTCACTGATTTCCACAATCCAAGGACCAATGTACTACTTAATATTGAAGTCACCTGTAAGAAGTGGAGTAGATGGTGTCTACTAGAATGCACTTTTAATCAACCTGTCGTCTGGCTCTGGGACTCGGAGAAAGAAACTGTTGGGTGGCTTAACACAATTTTCTGAAACATGAACTGTAGGATGCTCTAAAGAGTTGTGTGCTTGAAAACTAATGAGTGGGTGACAACTAACAGAAAATTGGATGCACTTGGTATTCAATGTATGTGTGAAAATTATATCTCAAAATTATATTGTCCTCTCTGTCTTGACTTTCTTGTTTTGTGGCAGTAGATACAGATGGTTGCTTCTAGAAGACTGATTAGTTTATATTCCTAAGGATAACTGAGTATATGTTTAGTATTATTACTAAAATATGATGAACTGTAAATGTAGACCAATTCCGTTTCTTAAGTATCTTATTGCCTTAAAATTAACTGACAGTGACAACACTATCAAGTTACTTATTTCTTCCTTGCTTTGTTTATAGACAGGAAGTCATCTTTCCAGGATTCTACAATAGAGGTAAAGATTCTCAGAGTTGGAAAATGTTTGTGATTCTTTCAGCAGTTTGCACAGTATACCTTAAGATGAATAATCATTACACTACAGTTCTAAAAATTGAGCACTTACCTATATAAGTGTGTGTTCTTCACTGTATCTAAACCTGTCTTATTTTGGTGGCAGAATGAAATCCTTACTGATTTCTAGTAAAAGACACAGCTTGTGCAGATAGCCTGGTAAAGGAGTTTTAATGTCTATTTGTAGCCCCTACCTATTCTTGTAATGCACAAAGAGCTGTCATTTGAACACTTACGATAAGATGTAAGACACGTCAAGGAGAGGGGGTGAATAAAAAAGGAACCAGTGTTAAAAGATGTTCTTTGATAAGGTACAAAGATTAGTTCCCACGTACAGAAAGATCAATTGCAGTGATACATAGCAGTGTGATTAGTAAGCTAAGTGTGTGTGTATATATATCCTGGTTCCATGTCGAAAGACTGGGATGGTATTTTCCTTTTTGAGTGGAGATATTAAAGTATTCTCAGCCAAGTATGTGAAAGTCTGAATTCATAGTGAGAATATTTATGTAGAAGATGGAATTTTGATTGTGAAACTAATTCTCCAAGACTTTAAGGTGTTAAGGAGAAATGTGTAGCTTGAAGTGTTTATACACCGAGTAACTAGATAATCAGTTCTGTTTCTTCCATTGCTGTATTTGATAATGAAGGTCAAGCAGTAGATTACTGGAAATAATAAGCACTCTTTTTCTGGATTTAGAAGGGCATTGTTGTTTAGGTTTTTTTCTTACAAGTTTATGTATTTAACTTTATTAGGAAATCGAAGTGGACACAAGTGGTGCAGTTGTTATATATGAAGACTTTACAAGAGATGCTTACGATCTTGGATACCAGACTTTTGGAGGTAAGTCAGTTTGTTTGTCAGGTGAGGTATGGAAGTTGGTTTGCTTTGTCAGTAAGGTATGTATTTATGTGACTGAATAAATTTGGTAAGCCTGTATGTATGACCTGTAATTGTTACTAAGTAGCATTACTTAATTTTAAGAGTTTATACACATAGGCCATGGAGAAGATAATTGTTTGTATGTTCCATCCATCCATCACCTCGTTTGTTCTTTACATGCTTATTTTCTCTGCTTTCTGATCATCTCTGCATGCTATTGTTGTTTGATTTGTTTTTTTCTGAAATTAATTTAATGCTCTTCCATACTTAGTGCCATTCCATTGCTTAAATGCTGTTAATCCCACTGGTTCCTCACCCATGTCCTTATTATTTATCCTACTACCTGATCAACCTCATCCTTGAATTCTAGGTGAGTCATTTTTATAAGTAGATTTAGTTAACTTGGAGAGCTGCTCTCAAGAACACCCTGTCTGTTTCATGTGCTGGCTTAATGAAACAGGTTAATTATTAGTCTACATAAAATCAGTTCAAGTATCTAATCTATGTAAAATCAGTTGAAGTGTATATTAACTGTAGCAATTTCAAGGAAGTATACAAAGAAATCCACTGTTAATGGAAACTATCTTTAGTCCCCTCTCTCTTTGTAAGCTGCCCTATTGCACACGTAGTCTAATCTGATGGTGAGGACTGCTGGAAGTTTGCAGCCAACTGATCAGTTTCTTTTCTTAAAGTACTGAAGGAAAGTGGGAGCCCCACTGCAGAGTCCCAATTTATCTGTAGATTCAGGCTATCCATTTCTCAGCTTGTAACAGGATGGGCACTTGAAATTGAGAGCTTGAGGAGCAAGACACAGGCCATTTCACTCCACAGAATGTCATACAGATGCTTTTACAGCAGTGAAATGAGATCCTTTGCACATATCCGGGGATGTGGTAAAGCACTAAGTGAAACTTAAATCCTGAGATCAGTAATGGGAATTGGCTCTGTCTTTTGGACAGGAGTTCTTCTCTCTGGATTAGAATAGTTTTTGAAACTGCTACAAAATGAAAAACCTTGGGGTAATCAGGAATAGAGTGAAAGCTGTTAGTGGAAATGTTCTCAGTACTCAGTGACACTTCTAAAGCCACAGAGCCTTTTGCAAGTCTTACTTTTTCTTGCATTATGCTGCTGTATGTTCCTTTCTGTCACTGTTTGGGTGGAGGCAGTTTTCATGGAGGCTGACCTCTCTCCTAAGGTAGAACTGCACCCTCTTTTTCCTGCTCTAAAACTACTCACTGACTAATGCTCTAATTGTTTCCCTGTATCCATAGGCTTTTAAAGTCGACATAGGAAAGGCATAAGTACACTTAGGAAAAGTTAATGTCCTTAGAAGTCTTTAGTGTTGCAAAAGTAATCATTTATTTGTGTGTACCTGCACTGGCTCTTTCTTCACTGGTTTATTTCTTCAGCTCAAAATCTTTGGAATATTTTTCTGTGAAGTCTAGTGAGGAAACATAATAAAGTTGCTGAAGTTCAGGTTGGGTACCATACCTTAATCAAACACTGCCTTGTCTCCTTTATGAGAACCTTTGTTTTTGGTTTTGGAAACTGCCTTTTCAGCAGAAGAGAATGGCTTTAGATAGTTTCTTTTTATGTAAGGGGTTGCAGCAAAGGTACTCTAAAACCATGGAGAGTTTTAAATAGTGTGTTTCTTGCCATGCATCCCCAAGTACCCTTTCCTGGTCACTTCCTTGAAGAGGCCTCTAATAATAAGGGTTTGCTTTAACTCTGAATTCCCTTCACTTCCTGAGTGTTATCTGTAGTGTAGCCTCTTAACTACTAAGTTAAAGTTTCAATTGGTTGTCTTTAGAGGAGGAAACCAAACCAAGACTTCTATGGCATTTAAATATGCCACTGAACCACTTTGGTATAGGGTCTTTCTCTGTGCTCTGGAGGTGTTCCTGGAGGAGACAGAAAGATGGAGACTTACTGGCTGTTTTTTTTGGTGTATGGTTATTTTTTTTTGTGGTGGTCTTTTGGTTTTTTTAACATAAAGCTTTTAAATCCTTCTGCTCTATGTAAAGATGGCAAAGGAGAAGCTAAAAGTGAGGAAGAAGAAAAGCGGCGAATTGAGGCCAGAAGAGAGAAGCAAAGGCGTAGAAGGGAAAAGAACAGTGAAAAATATGGTGATGGATACAGGTTGGTGTTATAACTTCTGTCTTGTGGGCAGTGTTTTAATTCCCTTGTATTGTTCTGTTAGGAGGTATCTTCTTTCCTGAAAGCCCCTTTGAACTGATTTTTCGGAAAATAAAATGCAATGAAGAAACGAGCACTTGAGAAGCTTCTTAGAATGTTACTGCTTTTGAAGTATGTGTTTCAGTCAAATATAAATTCTTGCTGTTAAGAATGACTTTATTCTGGTTTTCTATGTATGGTGAGCTATTTTGTAGCAAAAATAAGTAGATGTTTCTTTCACCTAGTCTTGCCACAGCCAAGCAGTTTAATGGCCAGCACTGTACAAGTGTCCTGTGTCAGTGCTGTGTATATATATGATAGCCATTGTACCATGGTGGCCATATTTCCTTAGAAAAGTTTGTATAGGTTTTTAGTTCGAAAATGAGCTTTAAGTGAATTTTTTTGATTATTTGTAGTTAGGAAATCATGGGCTGGGCTTGACTGTGAGAACTACTACAAAAGGTGACACAAGCTAGAGAGCTGTGATAGATAAACTCACAGAATAATGTAGCTTTTAAATGGCTGCTTTCTGATTTCAGCAGTTTTAATCTTCTGCATAGATAATTCATCTGAGACTAGCCTCATTTATGGTTGGTTCTTGTAGCAGTTACCCTTAAAATGGTAAAATACTGCAATTTTGCTTTTCCTTTTTCACTGAGGCTTCTTTAAAGAACTTTTTCCCATTCCTTTTCTGATTAGGTTTGTCAAGCCTTCGTAGTTTTGAGGAGAGATGGCAGAATGTCCCTGGAATAGTAATACCATTTGTTGTATTTCTCCTTATAGAATGGCATTTACTTGCTCATTTTGCAAGTTCCGAACGTTTGAAGAGAAAGAAATTGAGGCGCATCTGGAGAGTGCAGCTCATCAGGAAACACTGGACCATATCCAGAAGCAAACCAAATTTGACAAAGTAGTGATGGAATTTCTTCATGTAAGAAAACTGGGTTTTGATCTATATAATACTTTTACATTAGAATGTACTTAAAACTTACCAATGCTCCATTTATCGTTGCAGGTAACATTGCACAGAACATGTTACTAAAAGCTGAATCAAATTCAGTCTGTAAAATAATGTTACTTTGACCATTAAAAGTAGATACTTAAGAAGTTAAAGCAATTAATTGCTATTTATTACAGAGCTATTCTGAGGAATATTTTAGGTATAGGTTCCTACTGGAATATAAACCATCATACATCAAAGGTGTTACAGGTTTTTTTTCTCTGACTCTCTGTAGGAGTGTATGGTAAATAAATTCAAGAAGACAGCTCTGCGTAAGCAGCAGACAAGTAACCAAACAGAAAATGCTCAAGCTGCTGAAAAAGATATAATGGAAGGTGAGTAATGGTTTTTATGTGAAAGTGCATACTGTGGAGCTCTACTTGTCCCTTTCTCCTTTCATTCTTCTCTGATAAAATTAAAATGATGAGTTTTCACATCACTGGTGGGGATTCCTTGCTTTGTTTCTCATACAATACGGGATTTCAGCGCAGTGGGAGACGGCAAACCTTATTTATGTTTGCTATCCAGGTAGCGATGTCAGAAAGTAAGATAACATTGTTCTAAGTGCTTGGCAACAGAATTATGTGAGCTTTGCCATCACCTTACTCAGTGTATTGCATGAGGAGTGGCAACAGGTGGATGCAGATAGATGGTAAGTGTGTAATAAAGCAGTAAGGTGGTCAGATATGATGGCAGGGATCTGGACAGTGTAAATGTGATAGTGGTTTTGAGGGACACTGACAAAAAAGAGCTTGGTTAGTTTCTTGGCTACCCAAGATGTATCTTGGCATGAATTTTTTTCCCCCTTGCTTGCCCTACAGGCAGTTTTCTAGAGCATTTTGTGTGTTCCAGCCTGTCTGTGCTGTATCATTCCAATTTATCCTTTGCTTGGGGGATTTCAAAAGATGTGCTAGAGCCAGAGAGTACACTATTTGAGTACCTTTACTTTAGGCAATAACTGTGTTTGGATATTGCCTTAATTTGAATTTAAATTCTAAAAGCTACTTAAAAACTGGTGTAGTCAATATCTTAACAATCTTTCAAATCCTTTTTGTGGACTTCCCTTAAGTGCTGGAAGACCTGTTTGCTTTCATGATCAGAATATTTTGTTGGCATGGCAATATTTAAAATTGCAAGAGGAATTGGATTCATGCACCTCCTGGTGGTGAGGGGAGGCAAGGAAATAAATTAGTTCTTTTTAAAGAGGGAAAGTAAATCCAGCTGCTTTGGTGAAGCTCTGATTGGTACTTGTGTCAAAATGTGTGTTATTAAGGATACTAGTTGTTGCTGATTTTTTTAATAGATGGCATTTTTGTACCTTAAATAGTTCAATTGTTGTATCATTTTAATTTCCTTCTTTAGACAGGTAGGGGTTCATATAACCACAGACAGCAAACATAATGCCTGGGTCTCATGTATAGTCTGTGGAGAGGAATTGGAGTATCCAAGTGAATAACTTCGTCCTTTGGCATTGCCTTCGGAGAGCCTAGTTTTGATGCCTGAATTTAGGTGAATATTCTCGTGTGGTTCAGTTTGACATGTTTAACAACTGAGAGCTCTGGTTTTATAGTATAAAAGGATGAGTCCCCTCTTCTGCTTACCTAGAATAACAACACACTTTGTGTTAATTTGTTGAATCTTTTTTGGCAGGGGTTACGGCTGATGATCATATGATGAAAGTTGAGACTGTTCACTGCAGTGCTTGCAGTGTGTATGTTCCTGCATTACACAGTTCTGTTCAGCAGCACTTAAAATCTCCTGATCACACAAAAGGAAAACAAGTAAGATATGACGCTTTTTTTAATGGCAAGCATAGTCTAATAGTAGGTGAGAAGTGTTAATGGAGCCTGGTGCAAGTAACTTCTAAGTTCTTGTTGGTATTGTTCTCCAGATAGCTAGAATGTTCTTGTTATGTAACGTAAATGACCATAAATTCAAATTTGTGTGACAGTTGTAATAGGTGTGTGATAATTATTCACTGTAAAAATTGTTTCCTAGGCCTACAGAGAACAGATAAAAAGGGAGAGTGTTCTTACTGCCACCAGTATCTTGAATAATCCTATAGTCAAGGCACGATACGAGCTGTATGTAAAGGTAAGATCCAACTAGGAAAAAAGTAATCTGTAATGTTTGCTATACCATTATTTCCTCCATGCTGGTATGAGTTTAACCTTGGCGCTCTGTCTTCTGTTTTTGCCTACTAGGTAGCTCACAGGTCAAATATACTTTTATTTTGCCAGTCTCAAATTATTGTCTCAGGTAACTTTGCAGCCAAAATTGGATTTACCTGCTTTTGGTTTAACATTTGTATTTTTATCTAGTCAGTTTTTAATTAGCTGTTCTTACTAAGAAAATCAAGCTTAAAGAAAGCATCAGCAGTATCTTTAACTCTGTATGTAATACTAACTGTAGAGCACAAAACACTTTACAGGTGAGCCCGTCTTTATGTTTAGAAGCAAAGGCTTCAGCATGTGTCTTTGTACTAAAGTACAGTGCACACACTACTCAGCTACTTTGTATTCTGTAGAATTTCTAGGGTTCATGGCAGCATACACAAGATGAAAGCTTACAGCAGTAGTTGTGATCAGAGAATTTAAAAGGCGCGGCAGGCAATGTTGCAGATACATGGCCTGAGAAATAGAAGTGAATTCATTTTAGCAAAATGTGGGGTTTCTTTCTGATGGGCCAGCAGAATGACCTCCTTTTCTGTAGTACCATGGTTAGCTATTTCTGGTAGTTACTATTTGCTGGTTTATAATTTTGCCTGTGTCCAAACAATAGACTCTTTCAGACAAAACAATAACTGTGTTGCAGAAATATGACAAGGTGTGAACCAGTGCAGAAGTCAATTGTTGCTTAAAATATCACATTAGTCATGTCCTGCAAAATTATGTGTGGTCTGAAACCGATTCACATGCCCAACAACTATTCTGTATCTGTTAAGAAAAGGTAGCAAATGACCAGATAGCACAGCCTGGAATGTGTGTGCTATTTCCAGCCATCCCTTCTGGTGTTCCTTATGGCATGGGATGTGTGTGTGTTATCCCGTACAGCCCCCTAGTGGGGGACTGGTAAAAGGGGAATGGAACTTGGCCGTTCACCAGTTGGAAAACTGAGGAAGATAAAAGTTGCAAGATTACCTTCAGAAGGAGACCACTGCCAGAACTGGTATTTCCTGGAGAAAATGATTCTTGTATTTAATACACTTTCAGCAGCACCTGCTCAGCGAGATGTATCTGGCTTCTGGTTATGCAAATCCCTGTCATCCTCACCCAAATGTATAATCAATTGCAGACTGAAGGAGTCCAGTTTTATAATACAGCATATGATGAAAAAGAGCATTTGGTGCATGCATTTGGTGCCTGCAGTCTTCGAGGAGAGCAGGAAGTCCTTGTTACAGCCAAAAATAGCTTGCTTTGAGGTAAAGGGCAGACTGGCTTGAGGAAACATGGCTCCCCACCTCCCAGCCAAACCCAAACAAAACCAGCACCCCCAAAACAAACCAACCAACCCAAACCCAACATTATTTTGGAAAGTGTTATTTATCCTGCATGTGTAGCGTGGAAGGAGGAAATTCAGAGCAGGGAGGACCTGTGAGGCTGTTGCATTGAGTTGTACCAAATTGCAAGAACAGGTCGTCAACATCACAAATGCCTTTGAGAAAAGGAGAACAAAATTGCAGGTCAGTAACTCCTGATTTTTATGCATCTGTATTAATGTAGTTTCACATGAGCAAATATGATAAAAGATTTTGCTATTACACTGCTGAATTTCTCTGTGCATTTTGGGAAGTTTGTTATTTTAATGTGTGGCCTAGAAGAGGTGCATATCCTGGATGAAGTTGAATTAGGGAAAGCTCTGTTTCTGTTGAGGCCAGTACTGTCTTCTAGACCCACACTCTGCTCAGAGTTAGTAGTCCTCCATCTCTACCACAATTGGTATTTTGGACCCACCTTCTCCCATTGTGGTTTTGTGTGAAAAATTCTGCTTAAGTCATTTCAGTTGCCCCACGAAGCTGCCAGGTAACTGCTTGGAGAATAACTATTGAATGTAATTTAGGCAGCAGGTGATCAGTTTTGAGGATATGTGCAGCATGTTGCACTGTGTAAGACTTCTCAAGGTTGAAGGGTCTGGCTAATGTTTAACTGAAAAGGAGGGAGTGGATCATGAGTTCTGGTCTGGAGGAAGCCGACTGATAAGCGGTAACTACTACTGTCTTACTTGGGACACCCTTCATTTGAACAAAATGCCATTCTGCCTGTTGTTTATTCCTCTACCCAGTGCTTAATGGAAAATCTTTTGGGCCCTTTGATTTCATCTTCTCTCCAACTAGAGGCTGTTCCACAGGTTGTTTGCTCCACATGGTGGTGATTGTGCAAAAGGAAAGCAAGATGCAGCCCTTTGAAATGAACTTACAGCTTGGAATGCAGTGTTTTACAAACACTCGTCTAATGTTTTTCTTTAACTACATGCTTCTAGTTTGCACTGTGAAAAGGAAAGCAGAAATATTTTCATATTTAACCACTTAATTCCGGAGGGGTTTTTTAACATAGTAAAGGTGCCTGTTGTGTTCACTATATGGATCTATATGGAATTGAAATGAACTTACAGCTTGGAATGCAGTGTTTTACAAACACTCGTCTAATGTTTTTCTTTAACTACATGCTTCTAGTTTGCACTGTGAAAAGGAAAGCGGAAATAAGAAATATTTTCATATTTAACCACTTAATTCCGGAGGGGTTTTTTAACATAGTAAAGGTGCCTGTTGTGTTCACTATATGGATCTATATGGAATTAGCCTAAGATAATCACTTGTGTCTTGTGTGGGTTTTTTGTTTGTTTCAAGTCAGTTACAGTTCATGTCTAACCTCCATGGAAGAGAGCATCAGTAAATTAGATGATGTGGCTTTAGTGGACCTCCTTGTGTTCTATAAAGATTCTGATCCCTGTTATGCTTCTGGTCAGTGACTAGAGTTAGGAACAGAAAGGAAAACACCCAAAAACTACTGTACCAAAGCTGAAGATTCCGTTTGTCACGTGATCCCATCTTTTACACTCTAGTACATGATTTTTTTTTTTCCCCCAGTTTCTGTATTTGAAAATCAATTCCGTGCTTCAGTTAACAGCATATTGTTTGCATCCTGTCCTTTGCGTGCAAGGAACGTTTCCTCTTAATCTCTTGTTTGATATCTTAATCAGATATTTCAATCAAAGACCCTTGAAAGGATTGTCTTACCTTGGCTATTCTGTTAAAGAGCCCTCCTTTCCCCAGTGTTGGTCTTGTGTGGTACCCTTTTATGCTTCCAATGTACTCTGTGTTCTGAAAGTTCTTCACTTCTTATTCTCCTCCATCCATATTGTAAAGAGGGGAGGAATTGTACCACAACTCGCCTGCTAGCCACTCTGAAACAATCATCTTGGAAGTTTTGTGAACCTGTAGCAAGTCCATTTATAGTAAGAAGAAAAAAAAGATCCTCTTGTATCTCAGTCAAAACGTTACTGTTTGATGAAGTCATGACTGTCTCTAATTTGGACCATTTAGAACTTCCTAGATTGATGTCTATGGTGAAAAGCTGCTTGGATGTTGCACGAGAGAAGCATCATAGAGGGTGACATTTTCTAACCCATGATCAAATAGTCCTGGGATATAGTGTATTAGTGAAGCCATTCAAAAGTTTACCAGTTAGGTAGGTGGTAAACTTTTGGAATCTTTTTGGGTCGGGTTTGTGAGACCTTTTGTAAATAGATGCAGAGTGGTTTCTGAGAACATAGGAATCCCAAAGCTTTGGTTGTAAATACCAATTCACAGTCTTAAGCTTTCTCTGCAGTCTAAATATTCTAGAGACAAAGAACCCAAAGAATGCATCTCTGGGGAATAAACTACTTATCTGCTTCTGGTTTTATGCTTCGTAGGCATCATAAAGTCTTTCTGCAGCAGTGCAGTGGTGTGCCTGTGTTCTTGGCTTCTTGTTTTGTTTTGTTTTTTTTAAGGCCATCTGGGAAGATGGGACCAGTGTGGCTGTCAGCATCAACTAGCATCAAAATTGACTCTGCATCCTGGGCTGGATGCGTCTGATGCTCCATCACTGGAAAAGAGTGCAGTCGTTAGGATCTTCCCCTTGAGGGCAGTAACTTCTTCCTTAGTTTGAGTACTTGAAACATGCATTTTTCTCTGAAAAAAATAGTTGGGGAAAGCAACCTAATTCTTGTTGTTATTGTATAGAGATGTGTTCAGGCAGAAGTAGTGTGCTGAATCCAGTTCTGCTAGGTTAGTCGTGAAATATAAGTTTCCTGTAGCTTGCCCCCAAGAATCAGGGACAGTCAGAAGTCATCTGCAGCAGTGTGGAAGTAGTGCTTTTAGAAGTGCAATCTTTAGCTACAGTTCATCATTGTGCCTAATTTAGACATGAGAGGATTTTAATCTTTCCTTTTGTATCAGACCTGTAAAAGGGCTTTTGATCTCTTTGTGAATCATTTACAGAGAAAGGTTACCTTCTGTTTTCCTTTGCTTTTAATATGCCAGTCTTCCATCTGTAAGGTCTGCTGTATTTGAAGCTGACCAGGTGGAGTAGCTGTATCTCAGTAGTTATCTTATTTCTGTCTGGCTTCAGAAATCCTTGTTTTAGTACCCAAATATGATTTACAATATTTGGCTGAACCTCATAAAAATGGCACCAGAAGCTTTGCAGTCAGAAGGACTTCCACACTTCTGTCCAAAGAGGAAAATGCAGTTTTGGGGAGTTGCACTAACCTGAATTAAGGTTTGGATGCTCAGTCTTTTTCTTTCCATTGATGTTGGAATTGAAGTGGTTTGTGCACTCATTTTTTCATGTGGTTATTTTTTTTTCATGAAATGGTTTACTGAGCTAGCAAATGCTTTTGGTGTTTCAGTGTTGGAGTCTGTAGCTATTCAGTGAAGTACTCCTTGGTGTTCTATAGCCCCATGGTGCTAGACAGTAATAGTGGATCATCTACAAGCAGCATGAGTTTTAACTGAGATTTGGGCTTTTCTTGTTTGCATGGGGTTCCTATAAGTGATGATACCAGCTTTTTATGTACTTGACCCTTACCTTTGAGAGTCTACTTCTAACCTCTGAGGATCTACTTCAGAAAAAGCCAAGCTTAGAGTCTTAAAGAAGCTTAAATACACCATTGGACTGCTCAGTGCTGGCTGTTATAAAGAGCATGCTTAAAGTTATCCTGGGACTTGGGATGACATTGTCTCAAAGAATTCTGCTTGCTTTGGGTTACTCTTTAAGTCTGAATTTATGATTTTTCTTCATTTTATAGTAACAATGAAACCAAGCTTTTGTTAACAGGCATTTGCTGAATGTTTTTAGAGCTTTCTAATTTTCTTGGTGAGTTGTAGGCCACCTGGAAGACCCAAATGAAAAATGTACTGAGGTAAAAACATTTAAAGCAAACAAAGGACAAGGGGCCTAATACTCAATTTTTCCTTTTGAATCCTCTTTTAAATAACATCTTTGAAATCCCAGCCCTCATGTAGTTGGTGTGATATGTTCAGATCAGACTTGCTCTGTCAGCCCTCTGAACGTGAAAGGAGCTTTAATGAAGGAACTCCTGATACTTCATGTAGTGATTCTTTATTGTTTATTGATAAATCATAGTTCTTAAATATCTGAAACAAGAAAAAGTGGAGGTATGTCTTGAACGGAATTATTGTATGAAATAGCGAAAATATGAAAATGGGATCCCAACAGATGTAAAATACTGTCTGAGAAATCTGCTTCATAATTTTCCTAGATAGCAAGGGAATGAATTTCAGGCTAGTCAATGTAGTTAACTCTGGATTTCTTTTCTATTTGCTGAAGAGTTTGCCTTCTTGAGTGAATAAAGATTGTCAACAAGGAAAAGCAGAACAAAACTCTTCAGATTTGGTTTTAATTGGGGAGAAAAAGGAAGCAGTTACAGTTCTTCATAAAAACGTGCTGAAACTTAGCCATGTAATTTTAATTTACTGAATGTTCAAGTTAGACTGGAGTTTGTGTGTCGCATACTTTGGCTTTTCCTCAATGCCATTTCTGCTTTCATTAGAACAGTTTATTGGGATCCCAGTGAACTGTTGCTGATTTTAAATCAAATCTAATTTTATTTTCTCAGGGGGAAAAGAATCCTAAACCCAACCAACAGAAACACCCAAAAGCAAACTCTTAAAAAGCTGTATAAAATACTGCAGTGTTTCTTAGTGGCTGACCTTCTCATTCATTGAAACAATGAGTAGTATTTTATGTTTCAAATCAATATGAAAGTATTTGTTTTCAATCTTCTGCTTCAGGGTGAAAATCCTTTTGAAATGAATGATCAGGCTCCGGAGCAGCAGGCGGAAGAAGAGGAGAAAGCTGATGAACCAGCTGAGGGGGAAGAAGAGGAGGAGGAAGAAGAGGAAGAAGAAACTGAAGAACAAACTGACTTCACTTTAGACCACACTGAAGATAACTAAGTGCAAGAAAATGAAACTACATTAGGGGGGCAAAACAGCTTTTTATCTGTGCTCTAAGGGGGCTAAGACTTTTTAATAGTCTCAAATGAAGTTGTTGAAGATTCCCCACCATATGCATGCATTCCATTCCATGGAGAACTTGTTTATGTAATTCCTCTGTGTTTCTGATTTTGTTTCAAATGAAATTAAGAACTATTTTAGTTGAGCTTTTTATAGAAAACTGACTGTTAAAGCTGATTAAAACCTTGTGTTGTATATTTTTTTAAGCATCCTATTTTTTCGGTGTGTGTATTGAAAGTTGGATATAATAATAATTTTTGGTCTAATCAGTTGAGAAGAAAGGCGGCTCTGTGGGGGTAAATAGATTACATGCTGTATGGCATGAACTTATCCTATTTACCTCTTAGTACAGAACTTCAGAAATTGTGCTGTTGAGTGTGGCTGTTTTGGGGACTGCATTGCACTCTGTATAATAGAGTATGTGTTATAATATGCCTTGTAGCTTTTTTGTGATACGATGTACCAGTTTGTAGCAATAAAACACTTAAGAAATGTTACTGTTTAAAGTGTCTATAGTTAAGTAGTTTAAGTGTTTCCCCCTGCTGAATACCAAATTGGTTTTGAAATCAAATCTTGATTGATACTCTGATTGAAATGATTTAAAACTTGTAGTTCCATTATTCTATGTATTCAGACTCCATCTGCCAGGCCAGATAAGCACTTGAGCCTCCATAGTGTGCCATGGGGAAGCATACCTTCAGTATATTTACATCTTGTGCACTGTTGTCTATCTAAGAAATGATGTATAAGGACACTTGTTTTTTTTTCCCCACAGTTCCTTCTAATCTAGCTTTTGACTAAAGAGAACTGGAAATGTCTGTTTTAACTGTTTCTCAGTACAGCTATGTAATTTGCGGAAGTTTTCCCTAAATGTGGTACCTTAACAGAGGTAACTGTACAATCTCATGTGGTCATTATGGGCATGTTTGCTCAAAATCTCATCATATATGTAGTTTGTGCACCTTTCTGTTGGAGAACCTTTGTGTTGAATTGCAGCCATCACTGTGTGCAGGTGGTATAAGTACAAGTAGAGAGAGGTTAGGTGGAATTAAAATACTTCTAACCTCAACTGTGAACCAATTTGCTTTTTCAGTGATCTACTGTAGAATTGGGTAAGTATTGGGTAAGTGCAAGTATTATGGGGGAATACTTGATTTGAATGTTAGACTACCAGGAAGTCTAGTAGCAGTCAGCTCTGAAGATTGCTGTGCATTGTACTTACTTGTCTGTTGCCTTTTAACATAGCTGGGAGAATAGAAAATACAACACTGCGAGGAATGAGAGGAAGCCGAATTTGGTGCCTTGACCTCTTGTTTTCTGTATGGCTTGTGTTTTTCCATTTTAAAGAATCAGCATGATGTAGTCTTGATTATTGTACCTGTAAGTGTTAACTTGGAGCTAAGTTAGCATGGGTTGGTTGAAAGATGCATTAAGCCTGCAGCTAGTTGAACAGTATCTCCTTGGATATGTAACCTTAAAATAGCAAAGTATTACCTACATCTCTAACCACTTATTCTCCTGTTTTCCATCTTAAAGCTAGATTAAGATTCATTTTTTCATTACTTTTCAGGTGTAATCTCCCCTTCTGCCTTACAAGCTGGTCACTCAACTATTTGTGTTCTATTTGTAGATCTCTTGCCCTACAAGAGGAAGCTGCTGGTCTCTTCCCAGACAACAGGAACTGTATCAGTGTTCTAGAAACTGGCGAGAGCTTTAGCATGAGAACTCGTTTGCAGTAGTTAAAAGAACTGAGATGCTCCCCAAATTTCTGCAAGTGGTGGGTTTTTAGTCTTTGTGGCTCCTTTAGTGGTTGGAGAGAATTAAGTTGCCTCTAAGCAGCTAAGACAAGACTGTGACCTCAGGAACTTTGGACTCTTAGCATTCTTAACTTCATACTCCTGACTGGTAATCTGACATCCATAACTGACTCTATGTACCAACAGTTCTCACCTATGAAGTGTGTTCAGCTATAGCTTAAACTTAGATTTGGAGGTGGAGGGGAAACTGCTGACTGTAATGGACAAAATCTCTCTCCTAGAGACCCAACTTAAAGCAAGGAAAGGCTTGGCAAGTCCTGCATACTCTTGGGTCTAGAGCCTTCAATGAAGTCCAAAAAGTCATGTGAAAGGATTGAAATTGGGCACCAGCTTAGCAATGAAGGTTTGTTCTGAGTCAAGTATAAAAATTGGTAACATGCCTATTTAATTTTTTTAAATTAATTTCTAAAACTGTCATTTTAGGTTTACTATATTGTACTTGCTTTTAAAATACCTGTATATTGAGTCCTGCAGCTCAATTCAGCTGCCTTTAAACACATTTGACTGGTTTTAAATACAGCTAGCCAATGACCAAGCCTTTCTGTATAAATAAAAATGTGTATAAACTTAAGTCCAACATCTAAAACAAAAGAGCTTCTGATCTTACTCTACAAATCTAAGCTTTCCTCATCCCATCCTTTGGTACTTCAAAGCTGATGCCCACAGGAGAAGGAATAAATACCTGGAGGGTGAACTGGCACATCAAAATCTGCTGAGGCAGAAACATGAAAGAGAAGGCTTCTTAACAAGACCCCTTACTACCCTGTGATACTGATTTAAAACAAAGTTCTGCCTGTATGCAGAAGTGTGGTTGGCTTCTGTGGGGTTTTTTTTCAGCATTGAAGAATACCAACTGCTACTGGAGAACCTGGAATAAATAACCTGCTTGCCTTTGTGGTCCCCTGCAGGTCAGACACATGAGTCTTCACACCAAACGTGCCTGTGCTTTTTATGGAGACTTGCCATCTTCACTCCTCTTTAAGCCATACATCATCCTCATGGACTCCAGAACATGTGTATGCCAAAATTTCTGTATTTGTAGGGTTCTCTATATACGCAGAGTGTGAAGGTAAGTCAAGAATGTTGGGAGTTGTGGGGTACCAAAAAAGCTAAGAATGGATAATATGGGGGCACGAGGAATGCGTGTATTATGAATAAGCACAACCTACTGCATATTTAAGTGAATTATTTGTCAAAGATGAAGAGCAGAACAGCTGTATGGACTCAGGGAAGAGAGCCACAAGTGTCAATATACTGCTTTTAAAAAAAAGAAACTTAGGTCATATGCAATCCTTTTCAATTTTCTCACTTCAGAATGGTCATAGGATAGATATCCTTCATCAACAGCTAATAATATTGTGGTCCAGATCCTTTTATTTCCTCTTGTTATCAGTCTGTAAGATTGCTGTATCATTAAACCATCAGTTGATAAGGTTCCTTGAAGAGTACCTGTGAATCAGTCTTTCTCTTTTCACACTGAGGTGACTGAAGCATATTAAGACCTGTTTTAATTTCCTGGAACATTGGTAAGGTAAGTGTGTAGCTTCTACGTGTGGCAATGGACAGTTTCCAGTTGCCTTAAGATCTAAATGTGCTTTATGTTGTCTGGACACTACTGTGTGCTAAAGGCATCCATCTGGAAGCAGATTACTTTGCAGATCAGCAGTTTGTTTAGCATGCAGTCACTGTTTGTGCAGAGTACAGTGGCACACTCTGTTAAGGCCATAGATTTATAGGGCTGGAGAAGACCACTGTTGCGTAGCCATCCTAGCTAATGCCAGCTGTGTTCTGCTTGCTGATCAGATGTCTTTTTGTTAGGCTAGAATATACATTTTAGAAAGCTAATTTATTTTAACTGTTGCAATTCAGACAAGGGTGAATATTACACAATCTTTGCTACATTTTATTTTTAAAGCCTGAAACTGATTTCAGTACAGTGTGGGGCTCCATATGGCATTGTCTGGTTTTAGCCTTTGTGTCTATCACTGTAATTTTTTGTTTCTCTTGATGATAAGTAACACTCTTGTTACACAAGTAAACAACTTAATAGGATGGTTCTTCCCTCTCCCTTTTTAAATACTAAGCAATCTGTGATGCTCCATGGGCATCTCCTTCCTAAAAGATTGGCAAAACTAAAAAGTTATGAG
>NW_009932174.1:29557-48198 GCF_000696875.1 Nestor notabilis
AAAGAGCTTTCCTATTTAATTATTGGTAATATTGATTAGAGTTCAGCATTGGACAGATGTAGTTGCCATCCTTCGTTGTGAAGGTTTTTCTGGTAACGGGTGTGGGTGCCCTTCCCAGAAGGAGGGATGCTTTGTCTTGTGTTCTGCTAGTTCCCTACATGGAAAAGTGCAGAATGTGAGGTGGGGTCAAGCAGGGCTACACAGGGGGCTACACAGGATCTCTGGAGTGTCACAGTTCTGAATCTGTGAATACTATGTTGTAACTGCTTTTTCAGTGAAGGGTTTATTCACCAAAGGGTTTATTTGCACCTTTTGAAGACTATAAATATTTCCATCTAAATGTTTCTATGAATACATTAGCAAAGAGAGGAGGGCTAAGGAGAACTTCCATTCTTTATTGGATGTGGGGAAGAGGGGGAAATAGTGACAAAGGATGAGGAAAAGGCCGAGGTACTTCATGCTTTCTTTGCCTCAGTCTTTAATAGTAAGGCCAGTTGTTCTACAGGTACCCAGCCCCCTGAGCTGGACAATGGGGACAGGGAGCAGAATGAAGCTGCCATAATCCAAAGGGAAATGGTCAGTGACCTGCTACACCATTTAGACACACACAAGTCTGTGAGGCTGGATACAATTCACCCAAGGGTACTGAGGGAGCTGGTTGAAGTGTTCACCAAGCCACTTTCCATCATTTATCAGCTAACCAGGGAGGTCCCAGCTGACTGGAGATAAGCAAATGTGACACCCATCTACAAGAAGGGCGGAAGGAGGATCTGGGGAAGTACCTGTCAGTTGGGCTTTGGTGTTGGTGAAGGGTGTGGAGCACATCCTCTTGTGTGCCATCACACAATACATACAGGACAGGCAGGGGATCAGGCCCAGTCAGCATGGGTTTATGAAAGTCAGGTCCTGCTTGACTAACCTGACCTTCTTGGGATAAAGTGACCCACTTAGTGGATGAGGGAAAGGCTGTGGATGTTGCCTACCTAGACTTTAGTAAAGCCTCAGACACTGTGTCTTCCAGCATTCTGCTGGAGGAACTGGCTGCTCGTGGTCTGAACGGGTGTACTGTTTGTTTGAATCCCTGGAGGTATTTAAAAGACATGTAGATGTGGCACTCGGGGACATGGTTTAGTGGTGGATTTGGCAGGCCAATGTTAACTGGGTTAACAGTTGAACTTGATGACATTCAGGGTCTTTTCCAACCTAAACAATTCTGTGATTGTAAGACTGTCACTAGCATAAAGTTAAATGATGTCATAAGTGCTGTTTACGTACAGCAATTATAATTTGCAAAATAATACCTCATTCCACCTACTGCTTGTCTGAAGGTAGAACCTTCTGTAGGCTGTACTGTAGCAGTGCACAGCAGTCCTAACGCTGGTGTTCTCAACCCGCTGTGTACCAAGGGGTTAATTTGTTTCCATCACTGGGGATTTGAGTTGCTCGTCAGTGCTGAGGTCACTGTCACTGTTAAATGACAGATGTCTTTCTGAAAATCCCTTGCATCTTCCCTTGTGATGTAAAGTTCAGTGACTGCAATAACAGGGTGTTGTTCTTTAATAACTGTTAAATTTATTCTTTAGAGAATTTACAAAGATGTCCTATTGCTCTGGGAGAGCTCCCTTGATGCCCAACTCTGCATTTTCTTTTTGCATAATGCCTACAGATTTAGAGCCACTGTACTCCCAGTTGTATAGCTTCTGTATCCCTTGTTCAGTGCTGCTGAAATACTCGTAAATCTCCTTTCTTCTAGTGTCTTTGTGCAGCAGCTGGGGTATGACAATAAGGTCCCTGATCTATAATTCCAGACAGCCCCTGAGGGTGAACAGATCGACCAATCCTCATCCCCAACGTAAGCTTGGGGAACTCGCTGTCCCTGGGAGGTAGCCGTCTAATGCTCTCTATTTGTATTCTGCATGAAACTCTTCTTGATGCTGGACTGTTGTTCACTTAGAGAATTATCCAGTGCACAGTATATAAACTCCCACTAGAGATTGAATGCATGTAAATAAAGCATGCCTTAAGTCTAGCATAATGTAACTTTAAGTGAGAAGAAATAGACTGAATCTAAGCACCTTGTAAGGCTGCATTCACTGCTCAGATCTGCACAATACAGTCACAATCAGCATTTCTATGTCACATGGATAAGAGGTAAGGAGGACAGCTGTATAGGTTTTCTAATGCCAAGGATTTCCTGGCTTTTTATTGAATTTGATGAGAGTACAACACTGACTTTTTCAAATAACAGCTGTTTTTGAAATACTCTTGTGAAATAGCAACATTCATCTTGTAACAGAAAGAGACATAGCTTGAAAAATGTGGTTGATAGACTGACCTTTATGCTACACACGCCTCATGAAAATGTTACTTTATACTGGGTGTTTTCACACCACCCAAAAGCCTGGCAGGCATTTCGGGGTGCAGACAGAAGATGATCCCTGCCCTACAGGCTTTGCAGTCTCCTCATAATCTCTAGCTATGTTCACTTCAGGTACATTGTTTTTGCAACTTTTCTGTCTGTACATCAGCACTGATGTGTATTTTAACTATAAATTATTTAGAAAGGATCTGCTTGAAAGCTAGTACTCATTTTCTCATAAACCTCCATCATGGCTTTTAAACGTTGAGATTAATGACGTGTAAAGGGCTATTTCTAAATACAAGGTGTTACACACATGCTATCAGTCTTTGATTATGCTTGGCTCATCTAAGCAGTTTTGATGGTGACACAGTTGTCAGGATAATTTTATGTTCTGCAGCAGCTTTAAAGGAGATTAAATTGCTTCTGTTGAGTGATTTGTTTTTTGCCAGAAAAATACATTCATTACATGGACAACAACAGTGGCATGTTTGATGGCAGCAGCACGCTCTGTGTGAAGCTCCCAGTGCATCAAGGCCAGTGGCAAAGTTTCCATTGACAGCAACACAGCCAAGGCAGCACCCAGCCTGGTTTAATGAGATCAAGTGTTGGACACTTCATCAACACTGCTCTTACGAAACTCACAGTTCTTCTGATATTATAGAAGTACAATTCCATACGTGCTCTGTGAAAGCTAATCCATAAAGAAAAGATGGAAAGTTAATGGAACAAAACTATTTAAGCTTTTATTAATCATTTCACATTAGTGTCTTGTGCTTATTTTTAAGAAGTGATAATCTCTCCAGCTCTTCCAGAAAGGTGACGGGACACTGCTTTCTCAGGCAAAACTAAGAATAACTTACTTGGGGAGGACAAACCAATGGGAATTTGAAGTCATGTTTGACTTGTATTTGTCTCCTTTGTAAAGATAGCTCTAGATTATGGCCTTTAGCCTGTCCTTCCTCATGTGGGAATTTGGGAAGGCAGAGGGAAATTCCTCTTTAAGCTTAATTGTCTCTGTCCATAGAGACTCTAGTTTTCACTTTAAACAAAGGACTTGCTTGACCAAATTGAATGTTGAAGCGTATAAATTCATCCCTAATAAACTAGGATTTGTATTATTAAACTGCAGTAGGTTGTTTGAATTAAGGTGGGTTTTGTTACCAAATGATCCAAATACTTCAGGCTCTGAAAGTAAATGTAAAATAAGCACTGTCTCTTCAGTCTTGCTTAACTGCAGCACAACTCAGTAAGCACAGAGTCCTAATGAATGTAAAAACATGTACATAACACAATGTTCAGGACATGCCGAGTTCTGTGCCAGAGCACGGTGGTTTGCTAATTCCTTTTACATGAGACAAGCACTGTGCTTGTTGAAGATGGACATTGCCCGGTTCATTATATTTATGTAAGTATATGGTGTAATTAATGTAGTCTTAGTTAGGTAAAATGAACTTTTGGGCCAACATCGATTTGTATTTGTTTTATCCTTGCTGCTCTCAAGAGGGTTTTTTTTTAGGTGGAGATTCATGACAAGATGAGTTTTGAGACATTAAATGTAGCCAAAATAAGGAAAGACCTTTGGCAAACAGAACTAGGTTGCTTCTACTTCACTGTTACCTTCAAGCAATCAGATTTTCAATTTGCTTACCAAAAATGCTCCCAAAGACTTAATCAAACTGAGGTAACAGTGTTCTAAGCATTTTTCTTTATGGTTCATAATGGTTTTCAAAGCAGTCAAGCGTTTTATAATGAGGAGATGTTTAAAGTGTAAAAGATAGCAGTTAACACAGGAAGTTATAAACGCAGTAGGGTGTTTTCTGAAAGCTTTGCTTCTGCAGAGGCGTTACTTCAAGCAGAAACCAGCAACTTCCTGCTTTGCAGAAGCTGTAGCTGTCAGAAGGTGAATTTTGCCTGGTATTTTTCTGGATGCTGTAGCCATTTACTACTACTGCTCATCCATGCCATAAATACTTACTTAATTTCCCTGGAAGTGCTCTGAGGGAATACAGTACAATTGGAGGCAGCAAAATTGTACATATATGTTAGGATATTATCTTTCCACTTTTTTTGTTCTATTCAAACTCTTCTGGGTCTTGAGCCTGTGGAGGGTGCCATAATGATCGTTCTTTTTGCATACTAGCTGTGTTAACCACATGTTACTTCTTAGGTTGAAATCACTATTGTAAGTCAAGATCAACCTATTTCCCCTTCTGCCCCTCTGATTCCTTCTTCCTGATCACATTTGTTTTACCACTCATGGTTTTGAATTTCTCATCAAAGTGCTAAGGATATTTTATACATGACTGATTTCTTTTTCTCCCTCTCCCCCTTCTTGTTTGTTCACTATTTTTCCCAACCTTTAAGTCAATGATAAATGGTGCTGGAAGCATAAGTGTGAATGGAGAGGCAAGTGTTAATCTTTGAAGGAACATACAAAAGGAGTTATCCATTCTTCAGCTCCTCAATCTTCTTGTTTCTAGTATTTTTAATGTAGAAACTGTATTTAAACCCAGGTGCAATTATAGTGTGCAACACAAATCCAGACAGATAGAACTTCAGTGTACCTTTCATATTACAGAAACTGAAGTGCCTAAGATTTTAAGTGTCTAAAATAAGACACACGGAATGCAAAACAAGAATGCAAGGTTGCATGAGCACTTTAATTGTATTTCAGGCCTCTCCTCACTTCATGTAAGACACTTTCAGCTGTTTAGTTCCTGGACCCATATTGTCTTTCCAAATGGAGCATGGCTTTAACTTGTGTTATTTGCAGACTCACAAACCCAAGCTGATCAGCCTTTTTTGACATTACAGTAAAAGTGTACAGTTGCAGAATGTTTGTATGATGTTTCTCTAGTGATATTCCCTAGCAATATTACGTTTCTGCTTTTAGTTCTGTTGAACTTGCATGATAGAATACAGTTGTGATGATACTACTCTAAAATCCTTAACTGTGCTCATAAAACTGCTTGTATCCATTCCTGTCTCTGCATGGGTCAGAAGCCAACATAAACCCTTCACAGACTTCAGGTTGCTCTGTTTCTATCAATGGAGATAAAATGCTTCCTTAAAATCATAGGGGTTGGGTCCTTTACGTTGACCTCTCAATCTGGAGAGCTTCTGTGGGTTGGGAAAGAATTGCTTGCAAGAGTTTTTGGTCTGGTACTTCTCCTTTCTTAGTTTTGACTGCTGTTTGGGATCACCGATGATTAACAAAACCAAACAAGAAAGCCCCAAATCAACCTTCCCCCCCACCCCAAACCTCCATGAATAAATGGTGGCATGAGAGGGAAGTATTGCTTTAGAAGTAACTGAACAGGAGTCGAGGATTCTCTGCTTGAATTTAGCTCTTCCAAAGACTTCTGATGTCTTGCAGAAGTTCATTTAGAAAGGGTTAAACTTCTTACTTGAAGGACCTTAGGAAACTTCATAAAGCAGCTTCCAAGAGAGGAATCCTACCACAGAATCACAGGCTTTATTCCTACCATGACTTAGTAACCCCAGGACTTCTGTTTCAATGAAATGCCTACTCTGTACCTGTGTTCTTTTGTTAAAGAAGATGCTTTAATTCCTATTCCATGAGGAAAAGAGATGCTAGTTCAGTGTTTCAGTCCTTCTATTTCCATGCTGACACTCCATGGTTTCCATTGAAAATCTGTTATTTTGTGGCATGTGAAACTCACCTGGATTTCAGTTCCTCTGGAAAGCTGCCTTTTATTTCTTTCTTTTTCTTGGGGGAAGTGGGGTGTGTTCATGAAAAGGAGTTTTGTTCTGTTTAAAACAAACTCAAACCCACCCCGACAAAGTCTGAATTGCTGAGTCTGTCTGACTGTCTTAAGGTTTTATAATGGAGCCCACTGGTGTAGTTTCTGTGTGGCAGTGTGGTTAATAAAATGAGATCCCAAGTGAACTTGTTGGAGGCTTTTTATCCTCTGCAGTGGTAGGCAGCTGAGCTGGTGTAATCCTGAGATGAGCAGTGTTGATTTGTTGCCTTTGCCAGGGAGTAGAACCTAGACCATGACTGAGAAAAGGCCTTCTTGCTCCTGTCGCTCTCTGGATAGTGTATGCTCTGCTTATACCTTTATAAGCTGTCCAGAGCAGCAGAAGTGTCTCTTCCTCTGAAGCTTCTCAGAAGTTTTGCCATTAAACCTCATGAAAGACAACTCTCCATACAGATTCCTTGATTTTGGTAACAGATGGATCTGAAGGGCAGTTAATGCTACTGGAATAAAACATGTTGGAGCAACCATCGATGTAGTCTCCTGTGTGAAGGAGGGCTTTCTCAGAAGAGGAGTAAAAGAAGTATCCTCACCTTGTTTTACTTCATACTGGCTTTCAAAGAGAATCATCAATGTGGATCTTGTTTGTGTGTTTATATGCCCTAGATGCAAACACTTCATTAGGTTTTAAAGTTAATGACATACTCTTGGTATTTGACCTGGTGTTATATCATGTGTGGTACAAGTAACCTGAGTAATCTGTCTTATTTTAGTAGTTCATTAAAATGCAGCGGGCCTTCATTGTATTCTATGTATGCCTACTTTTGGCTGATGGCTTCAGTTACCAAGAGGTGAGGTGACAGGGGATGGAAAGTGTCTCCTTAGCTTTTAATTTCATGTAAGAATAAGGTGGGTTATCCTACTTGGTTTTAACCACCATGATCTTAAGGACATTGTCTCAGTCTCCCTGTTTTGTAGAACTAACTGGGATATGGGAAGTGTTCATTGGAAGCTAGTACCACTCTTCAGTGAGAGGGAAAGATGCATATACTACTGGGGATTCAAAGAGAGTGTTTTTCTTCTGGTGTTTTAATTAAGAGGGTATTAAGAGAAAGCAATGAACAAATCACAGGTTTAAATAGGAGGAGTAAAACTGTTGCCATCTAAAGTTAACAGTATTTGACTTGAATTGCTGGAATGATTGTGCTGTTTCTCAGTTCACACAGAATGCAACTTAAATTGCACAAACACAACTTGAATTTCTGATTGGAGAAATAAAGAAGAGAGGTTTTCTCCATCTGTTTCAGTGGTTTCAATCATAGATGTTCAGCACTTTTTAGTGCAACAGAACAAAATCCTGCTGCAGCAGAGGCTCAGACTGATTCCTTCTGCTTTCTTTTGCAGGTCTTGCCTTTCATAACAGAGCAAAACAAATCCAGACTGAGAAACGTGGCCTCTAAAAGGAAGCCTCTTTTTTCCCTATGAGAGAAAGTGTAGGTAAAACATGGCTGTTGTCCTGCATGCTCTGAACACAATACTTAAACAGAGTGGCTTTGGACTGAGGGAGGACATGCTGGTAGCCCCAGGAATGGGTGATTAAACAAGTGAGTGATTTTGGGTTAGTGTCTTCCAGCTGCGTATAACTGACAACCTTTAACAATTGTTCTTCCCATGCTGGTTGGCTTTTTATTTTCCAAATAGTTTTATAGCATTCCAGCATTTAAACTCAGTAAATAGGGAAAATAATTGTGACCTTCGTTTTCTGCTTGATCAAGGTAGATGATGAAATGGTAGCTGAATTCCAAGCTCTTTTTAGCATCCTGTGAAAAGTCTGGGACTTGGGTCATAGTTCTGCTTCTTCTGTGTTCTCCCACAGTCTGGAAGTTGAAAGGTAGAGGGCAGCAAAGTCCTATTTTTAAAGGAAAGTTCAGCTCGTTTTTAATCTGAGTGGTTTTTATCAAACTAAATAATGATGATCACTTTGATGCATTTGGTCCGTGCTGTTTCTGGAATGATTCCAAATTAATACAGTCTGTTCAATAAGGAAAAAAATCTTTACTAAAAATACAAATCAACTTTAAAGAACCTTGCCTGCACTGTGACTTCACTGGTGGTGAAGTAGCTGCAATACAGGAAAACAAAACCAAACCACATTTGCAAAGCCAATTGAAGGGGACAGTGTTTCAACATCAGTAGTGAGAAATTTGTGCTGGTTTATGCCAGAATCTGTAATCACAGATGAAATGGTGAAATGAAAAACTAAAATCACACACGGCTATTTCCCACTTCTAGAAGAAACAATGGAGTCTTGCATGTGGCTTTGGATTGATTTTTGGATGAAAGCCCCATTTTTGCCTCGTTTCTCTTGCAGTGTGAAAGTATTCTTATTATTCAGTGGTGACATTCTATTCCCCTGTGATTCTTTAAGTGCAGTTATGAAGTGATGGTATTGAGTTTGAAATCGGTTACTTCTCCAGCATTAGTGTAAACATTTCACACGAGGAACAGGGAAAATGTTAAAGCAAAAATGTAAGTTCATTCTTACAAATTCACCCAAAAGGGAATACCTCGTGCAGTACTTCAGCCATTAATAATGAATGGTGATCATTAATACAGAAAGTAGAATTTACTTCATTAAATACACTGGAACATATGTTTTATCATTTGGAGTGATTATCATATTGCACTGTTTAGCTAATACAGTTGCCTGGTACTACTGTTGCTTATTATGTACAGTGAGTATGCAGTGAGTGAGTTTAGGGGATAGTTTGAGCTCAAGCCCTGGATTGGTAAGGGGGGAGAGGGTCTGAAGCTGGCAACAGTCCTGCTTTACTGTGACTTTCTGTTCTGAAACGTATCTGCCAAAAAAAGCCCAAAACCCAGCCCTCAAAACAAACCCAGAAACCTCTGTTCAAATGTTTTGGCCCATTTTCACAATTAATTTCTGTATCATGTAGATTCAGTGAAGACAGGGAATTACTTAGGTGTGGAAGGACTTGCAGTGGCTCAGCAGCTCTGACATGTGCAGGTTTTGCACCACCTGAATAAGGCTCTCAGGAATAGTTCCTTAGTCTTGTCCTCTGTGGTTTATATTGGGATTCCTCTTAATGTGTCTATTTATTATTTTTGTGCATTTCTTTCAATGTCCTAATAGTGGTTTAGACCTATTGTGTTAATGTCATCTCAAACATGCAGGACTTTCACTCCTGTCAACAGGTGCCCTTTTTGAATGCCACAGAAAGGAAAATTTGGCTTCCACATTCTTAGGTTTACTGTGCCTTAGAATTTGGGTTGTGTTTTGCTTTCCCTCTGTTACTTGTTCAGTCACCAGTGGCTCCTGGAGAGCTGTGTACTGTACTTAGTTTTAAAATGCCTTTCCAAAGGACATGACATTCTCATTGTCCTTCCTTGATATATCATTCCTCTTGCATCTCTCCCTGACACAATCTTGAAATGCTTATTCTGGCTGAAACCGTGACCCCAAATTATTGCAGACATTTTGAAGTATCTCCTGCTTTACATAAACCAAGTTTTCAGACGTGTTACTTTGAACCCCATCACATCTGGATAAATGAGGCAAGTTGTGTCCAGGTAATGACTTTATTTTTGGTTTTAAAGTCTCATTGTTTATTTAGAGGGACAATTTCATATCAGTTTTTAGCATTATAAAAAACGAATACACGTTTGTAAACGTTGTGTTGTCACCTGATAATTTAAGTGTCAGCAGTTAAGTGTTTAAGTACTGGAATAGGAATAGTGAGTAATTAGGTATTAAAACGTTTGTACTATGTTAATTCTTTATATAAATGACAAGTACTTGGATCTGCAAGAGGAACTCTAAGAAATGTAGTAACACTGTACATGATACAATCATTAAAACCCAACAATCCATAAATCAGAAAAATAATACCAAGTGGGTTGCATTGTGTGAAGTTACAGATACCTGAAACTTGGACCTTTATGCTATAGCAGCATAAAGCAGCTCTAAGACAAATGGGCTGGTTTAATTTCTGCATGGCTAACGTTAGGAAGTATGATTAATGAATTTTTAATGCATGTAGTGTTGGGTTTGGTGTTGGTGGGTGTTTTTTACAGAAGAGAGCAAGGAGGTTAAAGCAAGACTTTAAGCATTGCTGCTTTGAATCCAAGGTAGGTCTGAGACACGTATTTCTGTGACTGAATTTTATCATCTAAAAATAAGCTAAATTGAAAGACTGAGATGCCCTTTACTATGCAGCATGACAAAAGCATAGCTAGTGTAATGTGCAAAATATTGCATTTTTCATTGGCAAGCTAAGTCTGTAGTGCTGCTGGTAAAAAACAGATTGACATTTGGTCATTATTTCTTATCAAGGGTGTTTTACTTGTAATGCTATTTGACAGCTATATTCTAGGTCTGACAGCATTGAACCAGCTTAATTCCCACTGAACTGCTCTAAATACGTGGTATTGCAATCAGTTTAACAACCCCTGGAGGCAATAAAATCTCTCCTTTGAACACGCACAAGGGAAAGAAATCTAAGATTTATAAAGGGCAGCAAGTATTCAAGATAGGGGCAAAGTTTATGTGTGAGCCTATAATTGATGTTTCCTTTGTTGGAAAAGAAAGCTTGAGGATGCTTTAAGAATTAATCTTTAACAAGTTCTAATCTGCACTAACAAGATCTGCTCAGGATGAGTGAGAGAGAGATATGATACTGAGTGTTTTGTCACATTCAGCCAACAATGAAAATTCAAAGGTACTGTGTAGTTCAGGAACAGTTTTTGAGCAGATAAGGAAACTTCACAATTAGATGTGAAGTCTGCTAGAGCTCTCTGCCGCAGGTGGGTGAGTGCAGAGCTTGTAACCTAGCCTGCTTGTTCTCTACCACGCATCCAGGTGAGTATTCCTATGGCTGCAAGCACTTCCTGTTATCTACTGAACATACAGCATATGTGGGGAGGTGCTTTAAGTTTGTCTGCTGCTTTTGTTCTTGCAACATGTGATTTGGCAGATCAGACAGTGACAAAATAAGGGTTAGATGCTATTAAATCGTGGCGTAAATTCCAAGGGATATCCAGTGCTTTAAAAAATACTGCATTGGATATCACCCATCAATTAAATGTAGCTGCCTCTAGGGTGAAAGCTGGTATCTCTCTCTAAGAGCATATGCTGCTACTGAGGGTTTAGGAATAGGCATATAAAAACATTTTACTGAATTGGCAAATACCCTTTATATCTTTATGTTCTGCTTTATGTCCCAAAGATCTCACGAGAAATTTCTTAAAAGGCAATTTGCAGCATTGTTGCAGAACGATGATGGCCTTCTCTGGATTAACAAATAACTTCTTTCACAACCTGGTCCAGGGGGTTGGAACTGGATGAGCTTTAAGGTCCCTTCCAACCCAAACTGTTCTGTGATGATTCTTTCACTATCACCTGGGACACAGAGGGCTCTCATGTGAACATTGCTGCCCTTAGTCTGCTCAGTTGGTGAGATCTGAATCAAGGTGTCCAGGTGGCCCTTACATAAGGGGAAGGAAGGACTGGGCCAGCAGAGGATGAAAGAATGTGAATGTGGATTGCCATACCTCAGTAACTCTCACATTCATCCAAAGGAATGAGTGTTATGTAAAAATAGGAACCCTGCCATCATATGTAATTTAATAAGATGCTATTAATGCCATAGGAACATCTCATTAAAATGTAGACAAGAATCTTTTCCTTGCATGTGTAGAAAGAGCATTGGGGAAGAGGTTTTCAGAGCCTTCCTGGCTTCCATATGCAGAACTATACAGTGCAGGGTTAAAACATAATGGTCTAAGAGAAGTCTTTGTGTTCCAGGTTACCATCTGACCACTACTGTTACGTCCATAAAGCATCAATCAATATGGGGAGCCTGGGGAGAGTCAGGAAATCTTATCCTCTTATCCTAACTTGTAAGAGGAGCTCTAAACAGGGAGAAAATTAGCACATCTTCTCTGGTAGCATCCCCTTTTTCTGGTATCATAACATTGGACCCTGGAATTGTATCTTAGTTGGTATCTGCTATTGCTGTGACAGGCAGTGGAAATTTGTAGGGGGAGCTGTCAGGCTTTCCAGTCAAAGATTCGAGCAGCGTGCAGTGATACAGTGGTCAGTGTTCCAGTAGGAACAGCTTGTTCCTGAATGTGCTCTGTTCCTCCTTCAGTGCTGCCATAGATTGATGCACACAAGACAAGGTTCTAGTAATTTTCCATCTGATTGTTTCTGCAGAAGTTAGAGAAAACTTACCTGAAGGAATCTGTCAAATATATTTCCTTCTGGCTCTGGTGGATCATCTTGTTTAAGTAATCATATCTTGTAGCTTTTTTTGTTGCTATAGTTGAGATTTGGGGCTGTCAGTCTGCCTCAGTACTAATTCATTTTCCTCTAGAAATGAAGGTACCCTTCTTCTTAAGAATGATATTAGCTGGCACTTGCCTTCCTGTACAAATGCAATCCAGTATTTGTAGTGGCAGGATAGACAGTTGCAGGTTTGATGCACTAATTGTTTGCATTTATATTTTCTTAATCAACTATAAATCTGATAGTCCAGAGAAAGCAGCCTTATGGTATTACGGAAAGAGGCCACTTCAGTATCTGGGCAATAAACAGCTTCTAGTTTAGTATGGAAAAGGGAAAGAAGCAAAATCCCTCTTGCCTGTGGTGAATAGGTGTTTATGAGACAGCCTTTCTCTACAATTAAACTTCTCATGTTACAAAGTACTGGTAAGATGGTGCAGATAGCTGAGCATATCTTCTAGGAATACGAGAATTAGCTTTACTCCAACTAAGAAACTGTCAGATGTTGATGTCTTTCTGTGTTCAGTTCCAGTTAATAGGTATTGTCAAAAAATAGTGTTTTCAAGGTTTGACTGCATTCTGGCATGCCCTTAAGTCACCGTACTGCTTCCATTTGAAAAACTTCTCTTCCCCTACTATGACTTTTGGGTTTGCAGACCTTTAATTTGGTTTTCTGGGGGAGTGTTTTCATTGAGCTCACATGCCTGTTGCTGGGTGTTGCTCCCATGTAAGCCCAGCTGTAGAACAGTCCTGATCAAATCATTACCATGATTGTCAAGTACACTCTTTAACACAGTTGGTTTGGCAAAACAGGCTACCCGTTTGCTTCTCTGACTCCTGTTTCAGTGCTTGTATTCTGCTTTCAGTGGATAATTAGCAGTGTAGTTCTATTCATAAGCCTGTTCATTATTACAAGATTTGTTAGATAATTTTCTTCTCATTCTCTTTGTGAAGCATTGCAGAGAGTGAATCACTGAGAATCAGGTGAATCTGTCTTCAGTTAAGTGCAGCGCCTTTGCTTTCCAAGCCATTACTCTTATCAAAAGACACAGATCTCTTCAAATCAGTTGATTCAGTGTTTATTGCCAATAGAGACAAACTTTAAAACTCCTGCCAATACAGGCTAGTTTAGAAAGAAAGAAACTTCGCTGCGCTCTTCTTTAATATTACAGTAGAAGCTCAGATATCTCTTTCATGCCCAGTAGCTCTGCTTTATCCACACACGTCCTCCAGGAACACGCTGTCCCTTTTTGCTTGACAGTAAACTGCATTAGCAAAGAGCAACTGTGGTACTGATATAAAATTTACTGTAAGGTACTTATTTTTTATAACGCAACACTTAGGTTGTTCCAAAAGGTTTTGTAGTCTTTTACTTCTTACATAGCCAAAGTATGGGGGGTGAGGGAAGGCAGATTGTGAACAGGTCTCTGCTCCCTAATGTGAATGAGAGAGGTTCTATCCGCAGTGATTAAAAACAAATTAAGTAGAGGCACTAAATCTTTGTCTCATAAATGAAGGTTTCGGTAGGGTGAAATTGTATCTTATTGGTCATAGAATGAATTATAAATGAGGCAGTGAATCCAGTGGATCATTTCAAGTGACTAATCTTAGTCAACCAGGTAAGTGAAGCTGGCTATAAATTGGGTTAATTACTGTAGCTTGAGTTTTAGCTCAACAGCTCTTAATTTCAACTTTCAAAGGCTACACAAACCAATTTTGTACTCTTAGATTATAATGAGCAGTCTTTATTCTTTAATCAGTTCATCCACTAGCTGGCTGTCTACTCTAACATTCCTTTGAAGTATGGAGAGATCTAACATAATTGAAGAAATGTCTAACTACTTGACTCTCTCTTTTTTAATATAAAGGAATTAAACATTAATCAGACTTGTGCATCTCAATTAAGCCAATTAAAATTATCACAGAATGTAGTGCACAGAGCAATAGGTAGCTTTAATGTTTGAATACATTATCAACTTTTACCTAATGTTCCTTATTTAAGATGTTTGTTACTCAAAAGGGAAACGCATGCAACCCATTAAAGAACACTTACCATTGTTTCAAAAGAGTTTGACTAACTTAATTCACTTCGTGTCATTGCTTACATTTATGCACAAGATATGCTAAAATTGGTTGCATTTAGTTAAAAGAAATACGATGGATTACTTTAGGTCTTCCTACACCCATCTCATTTCCATCTAATTTTTGGTGCTGATTAAGCTTTGTTGTAAGGAAAACATTCTGCGCTCTATCTGAATGAATTTCTGTCACAGGGAAGCACGGCTTCGGCTTCACTGGCTGAAGTCTATACACAAAGTCCATATAATTACTAATAATTTGTAACAAGTGTTAATTGATAAACAACTCCCTCTGGTAGCTTAATTAAAGCTGTAGGAGAGCAGGGCGATTTACAACTGGGATTGATCTCAATTAGTCAACAAAATCTGGGTAGTCTGTTCAAAGGAGGAGGAAGAATTTAGTCTAGCGAGGCTTTGGGGATTTTTTTGTCTTGTCTTTTTTTGTTAACACGAGAAAGAAAATCACAAAGTATAGTAATGTTTTCTGCAGTGCTCTACCCACTGTATCCTATGCTTCTCTTTTACGCTCCCCAGCATTTGTTCTTTCAGTTGTTTGTTCATTGTCAGCTTACAGAACAATATTCAAACATTTCTTTTCATTGTACACAATGCGATGAAAAAGTCATTTCATACCGAGATGTACATTTTAGAGTAACACCCCCGGGAGACCACAAACTAGAGAATGAAAAACATTTAAAATATGTCAGTTTTTGATCTTACTTAGAGATTTGTTTATAAACTGGCATTATGCAGCCTTAATTAAAAGATAACACAGGGAAGATGGCATTAGGGAATAACTGGAGATGTGGAAGCACACTGATCTTATAAAGTCAGTAGCGCTGTTTCAGGATTCACTACTCTTTTATCATTTGGACTGATAGTAAGAATATAATCTATGAGTACTTGAAATTGCCCCTGTGGAATAAAAAAAAGTGTCATCTCTGTTTAAACTAGATCACAGACTGGCTGCAAACAGCTGCTGAAACATTAATTAATTTGTTTGCAAATAAATCATGGATATGTACTAGCTGCAAATACTGATAGAAACAAGCATAAATGTTGTGCTTCTTAGATTACCTATAGGATCCCTGGTTTGCTTTCATTCTTTAAGATAGTTTCATAGGCACCAACAAAGCCAACGCTGAGACCCAGTAATCTGGAAGAGCTGAGCCTTTTTATTTAAACTTGTCCTATAGATATATGGATGTGCTGAAATGTAAATCAGTTTCAGTGCTTTAAAAAACACACAGCCATTTTACATTTGTGTAGGACTGAACCTCATTTAAGAAAGATTTGTTAATCAAAGAGAATGAAATATTTTGGTGGAGGCAAAGTTTAGCAAGTTTGCAGCTAAAAATATGGCTCGATGATTTCAGCAGTGCAATTTATGTTCCTCTGTATCTTGAATGCTCTTTTGGTAGCTGTGTGGCATCCTCTATAAATTCTGTGTTTCTTGGTACCTGCTTTTCATATACCATCAAAGATGCTGTTTAATGTCCATGGATTGTTTAAAGAAACAGGCTAAATCCTAGCCTTGCATCTTCACTGACCTAGAGCCCAGGCAGATGTACCCAGACTTGTAACAACACATGCGCATCCTTGGGGCTAGCCTTATAGCTGTTCATCCCTTCTCATTGCAAGGGCAAATCCTTGACTCTTTCTAGTGCTGCCCTAGGCTCTGCATATGGTAGGCAGAGAGGAGGAGGATGGTGCCGCAGGCCTTGCCCCCTTGACATAAGCTTTATTTTCAAGAGTGGAAAAAATAAAGGTTAGATTCTGCCAAAGGATGAGACTTGCATATGTAATATGAGCAGTACAGGGAGGCCTTTGGATTCTTCTAATTACTAACCTTCAAGTGGCAGGCTGCTCTGTTGCGAAACACATCATCGTGGAGGTTGGAGGAGTGGCCGGGGAAGACTCCATGGCCTAAATTCTGCCTCACAGAGCTGCTAAGGCAGTCTGTCTTATGTACATAGCCTTTTCTCTGCTCTTTTAAAAGGCTTTGTTTTGAGTCTCTTCTAACATGGCAAGTGTCCTTTTTACTCTTTGGAAAATTAAGTGTTTGCTAACAAGAAAAATCACAATTTGACAGGAAAACATAAAGCCAAAACCCTGGGGAAAAATCCCGTAACTATTTTGTGGAGAGCTAATGCTGTGATTTGATGTGAATTTAATTTCCCTCCTCCTTCGAGGGTCTGTGTCTTTTGGACAGTAGCTGAACTATCACATCAAAGATTCTATTCCAAGGCCGATCCCGCTATCCAGATGTTCTTGTCAGTGGAGAGATAGGTTTTCCAAGGTTTGGCTGGCAATTATTTGAGCAGTCATAGTCTTTGGTTAATGACAGTGAATTGTGCCTGAGGATCACCTCTTCTGTATATAATGCAAGCTGTAGGTTAGTTCCAAGAGCAGCCTTTGACTTCAGGGAAAGTACTCCTGCAGAGCGCTCAGGAAGTACTGTTAGCACCCAGGTATCTGCTCTATGCCTAGCTTCATCCTGATAGAGAAAGCTTGGGATCATTTAGTCTTTGTACTTAAGTACACTTTTGCCCTTTGCTTGGGCTCTCAGAAAGCACTGTCTAGAGCATGAGTTCTTTCCAAATTTGAAGCCTGCTGGGCCTTTTCAGAGGTTAATGTGACCACTACAGGAAGTATCAGAGTCATGTTTGTCTCGTATCCCTGCCCCAAAGGTTCCGAGTTGAGCTGCTCCGAGTTCAGCTATTCAGTTTCTTGTGGCATAGTGTTTCCACTGATTCTTCAGTAATAGTATCTGTCTAGAGGTGTGACTTTGATATGTTTAAGGAAAGAAGGAGGAACTTGCTTTATTTCCACCAATAACATCAGCTTAGTGTTCTTTTTGTGGAAGAGCTGAAGCTTTGGGTTTTCTGTTGTGGAGTGTGGGAGGAAGCATTCATCTGAATAAGCAGGCCACTTACCTGGGGGGTAGAGGTGTGCTGTTACAAGTTGACGTGGAGGATGGTGATGGCTTCAGGAAGCCAACTGATGATCCTGCTCCAAACTGCTCTGTTAGAGCAGGCAGAGAGTCTGGAGAGAGAGGTTTCACTGGTGGTGCTGTTAGGAGAGATTTTATTGCTGCTTCTGTATTTCCAACTGGAAACTCTAATGAAAGCTGCAACCACCACAATTCCTGATCAAATTAGGGAGGCACAGATTTGAGAAAGGCTATATTTTAATTTCTACTCTGTATATGGTCATTTTGGATAAGCCCTCTTGTACTCATGGCAGGTAATAAAGTCAGTGGGCAGCCCGGGATGTGCAGAGCACCACTGGCACAGAGGATTTTGACTTGCTTGTCTGCTGTTCTTGTTTACCATACACCATGAGACTTTTTGGCTGTTACGGTGACTGGGTTCAGATCTGATGTCTCCTGACCTAAATACAACATACTGTTTGTGTGAGGCATACTGTCTGGGGGGTGGAACCTCACCATGTGCTTACCATTTGAACTCTCCAAGCTGTCAGCACATTTACAGAATGGGGTTAAAGTGCTCAGTTTACCATGTTATCTTGCCACAGTCCTGACGAAGGCTCTAGTGTATGGCTTACAGGAAGGAGCCTCTGTTTTACTTAGATTTTAGCATTTAATGTAGCTAAGGGACAGAAATAAGCCACAATATTTTGGGAAGGCGTGATACCAGAGTAAAAATCCTGCTTACTGGAACAACTGTGTCTCCCTGAAGTTGTTCTGGTGCTGAAGTTCCTAGTGTCAATGGCACTAATTATTCAGCCTTCTTTCCATTCTTTGGTTTGTGCTGAAGATACTTATTGGGCTCCTGTATCATCATCTTGTTCTCTGCAAGGTCATATAAGTGTAGCTTGGCACATCTTGCCCTGAAATTGTGTTGTCTTCTCAGAACTCACCCCTCCTTGAGTCTGTTGGTGTTGCTTTTTTTTGTACCCGGGACAGGGGTTTTGGTTGTGCTTTCCCCACCCCTTCTTTTCCCCTTAAACATATGAATTAAGAAGACTTCAGGCAAAGCTGAAGCAAGAGTTGGGGGTTCAGCCTGGTAACCTTTCAAGTTACTCTGTGCTGCTGGTTTCTTCAGGAGCTTAGTCACCTAGGAGATGAGCTTTAGAGCATTTATTTGTGTACTTGTTTCCAGCCAGTGTCCCTAGCTCCCCTCTCTTTTCCTTCTGGAAGCACAGGAGTCCTCCTG
>NW_009932174.1:48229-84954 GCF_000696875.1 Nestor notabilis
AGCAGGACCCACAAGCTGTCTGGAGGGTGTTACCTGGGGGCAGGAGATAAGGCAGGGACTCTTGAATAGGCTGCCAGACCATGAGGAACTGTACTTAGGACCTGCACGCAGCCTGCCCTCTGGGTTTAGCTGCTTCTTGCAGCTAATTATAATTGTAAATTTGCCCTTAAAATCAGATTCTGTTTAAAGAGCAACTTTTGCCTTGGGGCAGCCTTGTAAGCGGAAAATACTTATCCAAAAAGCAGTTTACTTGGCTTATGATTTCCTGTAATCCCTATATTGTTCTCTAAGATATTTGTAATAGAGGGAAGAATTGCTTCCCACAGCCCAGCCTCTCCCTTCCTCTTTGTGCCTGATCTTATACAGCAATCATCACCTTTGTTTTATGGTATCGCAGCCAGTTCCCATAGAAATGGCTGGATGCTCCCAACCTTTATGTCTCCCAGCAGGGTCTTGCCTTTCAAGCTGCCGCTTCCAGAGAAGAGTGGTTGGAGCACTGCTCATCAGGAATTTAGGCTCTTGGTTCTTTCAGCATAGGACAATTTAGATACAATCACTTTGCCCACAATTGCAGCTTACTGTGGGCTAAAACATGAAATTTATATAACCTTGTGGCCGTGCTACTCAGTAATTTGAGGTCAAGAAGCAAAGAACAGCATCATGCTTAACTGAGGGGTACCCTAATCGCTTGACTGTCTCACATGCGGATCACTATCCGAAACTGAGACAGGGTTATTTGCCCAGTGATGTAAAGTTCTGGGCTTCTTTGGGAGATTTAAATGGATGTGAATGCATGAAGCTATTTGTGCAAAATAGGCCGTGGAATAATTGAGCAGAGCAACTGCCAGCAGGTCTGGAAAATGGGGCTTTGAGCTACATGGGTTCTTACTGGGGAATGAGCCACGCAGCTATTGGCAATCATCAAGAAGGAGTAGAAGGAATAACGAAGCTTACCTAACCCTCCTCATTATCCCATCTCTTCCCGATTCATAAGGAATGAGTTTCTGAGCAATTCTGGCTCAGTTTCTATCTTTGTTTTCTGATTCACAAGTGAAAGATCAACTAATGCTTTCAGGGTCAGTCAGAAAAAGAAACCTGCTAGGATTCAGCCACGGGTGAGTTGGTATCAGTTTAAGTGTAGTGGGTTAAAACTGATGTAAGCTAAAATGAGTCTCACTTACGTAAGTGTGAAAGTGTACCTAGATGGCAGTTCAGTGCATGGTTTGGATGGAAGCAAGCTGAGAATAAGTTAACAAAAACATAATTAAAAAGAATAAAAAGGCCCCTGGAATGCCTTTATGTTCCAAAATGCCATATGGTCAATTGCTTGGCATCATCTTCCCAAGTATGCTAGCAGGGCTCTACAGGTTGCTTAACATCAGTGCCCAGACAGGAGGCAAGGGCTGAAATAGCATGATGTGAGAAAGGGAGCAGCTTGAATGCTTCCATCCACGTGTTAGCAGTCAGGCAACGTTGCTTTGTCATTGCTTCAGAATCTGATGGTTGTGTTGGAGCTCACTGCTGTGAGACTTGAGTAGGAGTTGTTGGGATGTCAGTGATGGAATGATGTTTTAACACTGTCCTCCTTAGTTTGGGTGGCAGGGTTTTAATAAGGAAAACCTCTTCAGGTTTCTTTTGTTTCTATCTTATTATTTATTTGCACAATGAATAGCTACCATTCTTCATCGTGGGGGCCAAAACACACATTGGGTTACATAAGGGTGAAGGGTAAACAAGACTGGTGAGTTACGCCACATACTCGGAATAATGCAGGGAAACAATGAGGGATATAGTTGAAGCAAAACTAATTTCTGTTCTTGTGTAACATTCTGACCAGAACAGTGAAGGACATCACAAATCCATTCATTTATTTCAAAATTTGCAAAACAAATCCCTTCTTACACGTCGTATTTGTACAACATGAAATTATTATTCAATAAGTTGACATTTTAAACCTATTACCGCCTAAACCCATCTATTACTGAGCTATTCAGAGCACTAAGTTAACATTTACCAGAACATTCATCCTCACATCATGGGGAGATCAAGCTCAAATCCTTTATTTCATATTCAGATCTTGTTGGGTCAGGATTGCAAACTGCTACCTTTCTGATACTTTACCAAAAAGCCACTCTGAAATCCACAAAAGAATTACTATCAAGTTACTGCAGTTATTCAGCTAGATGTTGACTTTGATATGTCAACTCTCTGATCTTTAATAGAAAATTGATGGTCTTGCACTGAGGGTCACTCATATGCATGACCAGGATAGGCCAAGGTTTGCATTAAATTACACCCAGCCTTGCATTCTCATTCTCTGGCAGGCAAAGTCAAACAAAGCCAAATGGATCCCTTGTTAGTTTTGTTTTCTTCATTGTTTTCTGTTGGCATATGGATTTAATTCTATAATGGGTGACTGCTGGGCACAATCTGCCTTATTGATTTGCAGGGAAAAGTTTTTGTGAGAGCACCCAAAAGTGCAGTAACATAAAAGCAACTGGTGCAATGCTTGTTTTGTTGCAGTATGTGTTTATTCTAGCACTTATTCCATGATTGACTTTGTCACAAGAAATCAGGTTAAATTTGTGTTTCCAGAACTTGCTTCCTCCAGCCACGGGCTGAAGTTGTCAATCCCTCTGTGGCTTCGCTGGTTCCTCTGTCGTTTGTACCTGTGGATGCTGCAATGAATCACGCAAACTCTGGCCCTTTTCAGTGCTGCTGGTTGTCATTTCTTACATTAACTTGTCTGAGGAAGGAGCACTGTGTGGCAAAACCGGGGTGTCCATGGTCTGGGACTGCATTTTGGGTCCCAGCTTCTAAAGTGCCAGCTGAAGCCACAGGAGGTTGGGTGAGCTACAGCTCCGTGCTTCATTTCTTTGATGGCTGCGGATGAATATGTTGTGTGGCAGCAACTAAAGGGAATGAAAGGAAGGGGATGTATTTTCCATTAAAAAAAAAAAAACCCAACCAACAAAACAAGATCAAACAAACAAACCCCCCCCAAACTGTTCTCCAGCATCTGTTTCCTGCAGCTGCTAATATGTAAACACCACATCAGATACGCCTACAGAGACTTGAATGGCATAGCAGCATCTTCAGGTCTTATCTGTAGCTTTCTTGCAAGGTACTTAAGTTTTGTGTTCAGTTGATGCTCTTCATGACAGAAGATGAATATACATCCCCTCTCTAGGAATGAAGCAAAATGTCCATACCAAATCATAGAAGATGATCACAAGTTTGGACATGTGCTTCTGGATAATGACAGGAAAGAAAGACACCTTTCTTTCTGAATGGAAATTGGCCAAAACAGTGGCTGGTAGAGGTGGGCTTAGCCGGGGATCTGTGCATTAAGAAGAGTGTCCCTGTCCTCATATGAAACCTAGAGAGGGTCCTGGGTAGAGAGGAATGGCTTTTTAGAGCTCTCACAGTTCTCTAAGTAGGCTGATCACGGTAAGACTCCATTTACACAACTTGTGTCTATTGTTTGTGCTGATTTTGTGGCAGTGTTGTTTTGTTGGCTAGATTTTTTAAAAGCCATAGCTGGGAGGCAGCCACCTCTCACTGAAACGCAATAGGATCTAGTGTTCAGGAAACCTGACTGGTTTAGGAAGACAAGTCTCATGGACTTCCAGTGGGACTTAAGTCTCTTAAATGCTTCTGAAAGTGCCAACCTTAGATTTAAAAGCCAGCCTTGGATTCGAAGCATATGTGTTAAGCACTGTCACAGAAGCAGACTGTTCACAGTACACACTGCAGGACCGAACTGTTTCACAACAGATGCATGTAAGGCATTTAGCTGTTAGAGAAAGGGAGTCAGCCTTCAGATTTTAAGGAGAATGTACAACCTGATGTGAGTATTAATACAGCTCTTAATGCTAAGTTAAGAACATCAGTGAACATATAGGAATGATTTTTAGGAATAGCTTTTGTTACCGCTTTGATGTGAATCTCCTTCATCAAACTCAGAATTAACTTTGCTGAAGTCAGTAGACTTTTGCACCCTTGTAAGTGACTGCAGTGAGGCAACCTTCTAACTGTATATGCTATTATAGAGCAAAACATACAGATTATAAATAACATCACAGGGAGACTGGGTCCACTTTATCTCTGCAGTAATTCTTCTGATGTGCTTTGAGTTACATCAGGATAAATTTGGCCCACTGAGATTAGTATAAAAAAAGCTGATAGTGTTTCTTTGCTGGAAAGGTGCGTATAAATCCCTGTATCTCTAACTTTGATCAGCTTAACACTCAGCTTTCTGTGTGAATCCTTTACCTTCTCTCTTATTTCAGAGCAGCTAATGCTGGCAAATGCCTATTGGACCTACAAAATTACAGTGCTGTGCAGTGGAGGTGCTGTGAAACTCCCAGAGCATAGAAGGGATGCTCAGATCAAACTGTGTTTCTCCTCCTCCTAGTGTATGAAATTGTGCAGACGACCCCTTCAAATCTCTCTTTCATTTTAGAGCCTGATCCTGTGACCCGCTGATTCCTCTCATCTCCCTTTAAAGCTAATGAGAGTCAGAAGTCCTCATCACCATTCATGGTGCAGGATTAGACCCTTAATTATCCTTGGAAATAGTTATTCCCTTCTGGGTGATGAAGCAGCGGTGTTATCAGCCTTACCTGGTGATGGTGGTATTCCTTAGTGTTTGTCTTTATGTGCGTGGCCATAGATTCTGCTTTGTCAAGACAAGGGAAACGTTTGTTTCTGCCACCCCCCCAACACCATACACATTATACAGCAACGTATGGCAACAGCCTGTTCTCCCTTTGTCCCTTAGGAAAGAAACGATTGTATCCACTCTTTAAAGTAGCTCATCATTTAATATTTTCTGTATAATTAGGAAATGATGTTCATCTGACAAAGTACATTCATTAAATAATTTCAAAACAAGCCAGAGGCATTGTTTAAACCTAGTGTCAACATAAACTGTAAAAAATGTGCAGAATAGTTAAATTGTAGCCAAAAGTGTATGTTAATGGAGCCAGAACACTAAATGTTTTTTTCTGCTTTTTAAGGCATCGAACTATCTTTTAGTGCAAGTTCTGCCTCACAGCCAGATCTGGCCCCTTCTTCACCCTAGCCCTTTCATCTCCCTTTGTTCCATGTCTATGCTGAGACTGAGATTTTCCCACCTCTCTCAGTCTTACTGTGGCTCTGAAAGATGATTGCCTTCCGGTGAAGCCCTTTCCCCTTCTTCTGTACCCAAGCTCCATGTTCAATGAACATCAAAAAGCCTTATCATACCCTGATGGTTTAAATCTTTAAACAGAGAGTAACAGCCTGAGTACATCCAGACCCCTCACATCCTATAGTCTTGTCACTATGTGTTCCTGCAACAATTACCAGGAGAGGGAGGCTGCGGAGTGAATCAAGTAGCGTGTGTTGTCTCCCTGGACTCCATGCTGATGCTCTGATCAGGACTTCAGCAAAATTCTGTTTGAAATGAGAATAGACTAATTTTCATCAGCCTCTTCTCCGAGGAATCCCATGTGGGCTAGCATGCCAAGGGTCATCATTAGAAAACTGCCTTCAAAAGAGCTGAGCTTTCTTGTGGCAAAGCTTTCTCCCTTTACTAAATTTATAAACATTTAGGTAGAAACGTATACATTAATTGTTCTTCTTCCTCCATATGCCTGCACAGTGATGCCCAAACACACACTGGAAGAAAACAGACTTGTAAAAATAGCCCAAGTAAGGACAAAAATTGTCCTCGTTTTGACTGAAAATGCAGAATACTGTGATCAAAGGATGCTGTAACTCCCAGCTGTTCAAAGGGACTTATAGTACAGAAAAGAGAAATCAGATGTGACCAAGAATAGAAAATAACTCATTAAGAGCTTAACTAGATGATGACAGGTGAAGCCATCAGTTGCTTAAACACTGTAATGTTTTTTTCCAAGCAGTTTCTGTTATTTTTCTCCCCTCTTTGCCCCCTGGAATTGATTTATACTTTATAGACATAATTATGAGATCAAGTAAAGTTTGTCTGCTGTGGAAAATAAACACATACACAAGCCACTGGGCTGTGGAGTAATTAAGACATCACTTTGCTGCAGTTGCAGTTTTGTAAGCATGGAGAAATTACTGAATTTGTTTTATACTTCCCATTTATCAGTTTCCTTCTGAAGTAGTTGCAGTTCTTAAAAGGTAAAAGAAGGATAATGGGAAGTCTGTAAGAAAAAGAATGGTCTCTGGAAGTTTTAAGCCTTCAGACATAAAGAAAAGGTCTTTTCTCTGCCTTTTGAGACTTATGAGCAATGAATAGGAGGTGGATATGATTCTCTCCTCATTTTTATAGCTATTGTTTAGCTACCACGGCGTTTGTAAAATACATTAAAAAAATCTATATAACTCTCTTAAGCAGCTTAAATCCCTTTTCACTTTCCCCAGGCAAAACCTGATTCACTTGCATGTTTTTGGGCTCTGACCTTCACAATGCTCATCTCCCAACAGTAGTAGCCAGTTTCTTATTCTTTAAGTGCTAGAGGAATCATGAAAAATTCAGACACTGGGTTTCCCTGAGACCAATCTGGTGGCTTTGTCTTTGTGCTAACTGCTGCTTTCTATGCATCATTCAAAAGGTACATACTGTTGTCAGCCCCTGAACTGCTACTTGGTGTTAAACATGAATATTTGTAGCTTAGCAAGGGACTAAATTTAAAAAAATTAATATTTGACAACCTTTGAGCAGACATTACTGGCATGAACCTGTACGAATGAAAGCTGGAATTGGTGAAAAAGGCAAACTTTCTTCACTGGGGCAATTCGAACCATTAAGAGGCTTGTTTTGAAACAGCTCTGATTGCTGGGCTGTCTTCTGCATACCCAGGTTATGACTGTACCAGAGAAAATAGGCTGGTGGAGTTGGGTGGTTTTTTCCTCTGTGCTGCAGGGGAAAATCCATTCTGTGCATGTGCCACTGATCTTGCCCGGCCAGAAAGCAGAGAAGGATGGCGTATGGCTTATTCCAGCTACACATCAGAGAGACATCCAATGGTAAAATTGCCTTTTTCCACATTTCTTAATTAGAAATAGAATCAGCTTCAACGAACAGAGTCTCTTATTAGTAACAAAAAGAATTGCTAGCTCTCTAGTTCAAGTGGCATATCTGCATAACTTATAGCCTTAAGAGCTTATAGAGTCACTCACACTCCTGGCAGAATGCCTTTTACTCTCCCATATTAATGAGTTGTTCTAAATTTAGTCTACTGTGACAAACTAATATTAATACAGTATTTTATGGCCCAGAGCATTGTTAATGCATAAGAATGAAACACTGAATCAAAGGAAGGGGAAAGGAGGCAAGATTACTTAGTATGATTGTCAAGATAGAAGATAATCCAACTATGTAGATATTAAGACTTAAATATAATACTCTGCTTATAGATTTATATTATGTGAAACATTTTCTATTATTTTAAATCCTTGCAGTATTAGTTTCCTATTTTCAAGGGTTTAGAACTCGGCCATAAAAATTCGCTCTGGGCTGCAACTTGGCATACAAGGTCTTAACCTGGGAGCAGGTTTTGGAGGAAATTTCAAGCAAATCTCTATTTGTCTCTGCTAAAAACAGGACAGCAGTCAACATATGGCTGTTGGCTTTGAAAACTTCCATTTGCATCACAGCTCTCAGGAAACAATAGGGACTAATAAGCAAAGCCAAGAGGAGTCTGTGGTAAGATTTAATTGCTCTTTTTGTAGGGTTTTTTGGGGGGGGGGGGATTAGTTGCAAAATATTAACAGCACAACATATTGGACAGGCAGTGGCTCTTCAGCTGTCAGTTTCTTCTACTAAAATTAGGTGGAGTTTTGGGGAAGGAGGGTTGGCTACTCTGCGTGGCAGCTATTTCACAGCAGAGATTTTACCAGCTCAGCATTTGCCTAAATACCTATTTGCATGATTATTGTTTAGCTATCCTTTTGTAGGCAAAAAAGACTTTAGGAAGGGTTTTTACCCGACTTAAAGAGCTGTGTATTACAAACACACACGTGTATAAATACATTTCATCTGTGCCACCCAAAGCCAAGTCTGAATGGAGCTGGTCCATCCCTTGTGTAAATTAAGGTGAAGAAAAGCATATGACCCTCACTGATGGGAGGGCCCCGGCTCTAAACTGTGCCAAGTATGTAGAATGTCTGCCAGGATGCTGCCAGTTGTGAGGTGCATCATGGATTCCCATTGTAAACAGTAGGCAACAGGCAGCAGGCGAGCAGATGTGGAAGCATAAGGTCAGCAATGAATTGTATGAGGTGTCTGTCTACATGAGCCATTACTGCAAATCCACCATGTATGAGGAGGGATGATGAAGTGTTTTGACTAGTTAATGGCATAATAGAAATAGCATGCAAGAAGTAATTTTTGATGTACTTCGGAGCTCTGGCTCAGATATTTGGGAGATAGCATTTAACCCCTGATTTGGCTTCTCTTTTCTCAGATTTGTGTGGAATGAGAAGTTTTATCTCCAGTGTTTACAGCAATAAACAGATTAATTAAGGAGTCTTGAGTAGATATGAAACTTGGAAGTTCTGGGATATGCAATTCAGGTGCATAGCAGGTCTTGGAGGAAGCCAGTTCTCAACCTCATCTGAGTGGTGCTGCGGAGCTGTCAGGATGGAAGTTGTCTTTGTGCAGGTGAAGAAGCATTCCATTTGACACTCTTCTCAAGGACATGTTCAGAAGAATGAATCTCCTTTATGGCTGCTGGTGTGACATTAACACAGGTTACTTAAACTGCATCCAGTGCTGTTGTGATTTGCTCCTTCAAAACATGCGAAGCACCTGAATGCTTGGTTGGGGGACAGGAATTTCCTCTGTGCACTCTAACTAGTGTTTCTGTGAGCAGTGGCATTAACTTCCAGTCAGTGCCATTCAGGATGGAAAAGTCTCTCTAACTCCATAGAAGTTTCTGTGGACGTTATGGAATGAATTGCAGGTGTCCTGCTAGCACAGAAGTCCAGCACAAACTGGGATTTTAACTGGTCAGATAGGAAACAGTAAGTGTGCAGCAAAGAGCAGAGGAATGAGGAGCCCCTGCTCTCTGGTTCTCCATGCCCTGGGAGGAGGGTGGGTGTCAGAGCTGGGTGCATGGTTCTGCCCAGGGCCCTGCTGTGAAGCTAACAACAGTAAGTCTCGTGGGTAGGGGGAATGGCAGCAGTTAGGTGTAAGACCCACAGCCAGGGTAACAGTGGTAGGGGTCAGATTTGAATGAGCTACTTCACAAAGTGGGCAGAATCATTTCCAGCACATCCCTTGTTTTGGCACTGATTCAGTGCTCATAGCCCCCTATGTGCTGACAGACAACCAGAGGCTAGAATTTATCTAAAACTAACGTAATTTGGAACAAAATCACAAGAACTGGCACTAGGACTTAGTTGCCTTCCACACTGTGTAGCTCAAGTTGTACCCAGCTACTAAGGTGGACAGGATGCAGCCAGGGCTGCTTGCATCCCATCCCATCCCATAGCATTGAGAGTCTTTCTGCAAGAGCAAAGGCCCGTTTATTCAGATTTGCTTGGTTGTGCAGGATGCCAGTACTTTCCACATTAAACAAATTATTGAGTTCATTAATCTTCATATGGCATAATTATGTCTGTTTAAGTGTACAGTGAAGTCTGTGGATTCCTTTTGGGGGGTGTCTGGGGAGCAACGGACCAGTGTTTTCCTCACTCTCTCTGCCAGTACTAGGTCTTTACCAAGCAGAGGTAATGATCCAGCCAGCCATCTTTATCCCTTGAATCCTGGCCATATACACGTTCACTGGGAATGTGTATATGACTATGAGGGATTAAACTGTCATTTTGGGGAAGGAGCGTTATTGAAAGCTGTCTTTTTGCCCAGAAGGCAGGATGAAAGGAAGGCACATGCAATCTTGTGTCAAAACTGAAACTGATTCCTGCATTGCTCTGCACCCTTGGAGAAACATAAAATAGATTATTGACATTTTCTGTATTTAGTTAGTATTTTGGTCTATTTTTTCTTTATTTCCTACTGGCTTTAATTCCAGTCATGTAGCTGTGTTCCTGCATACTCCCACGAAGAATTCCCTCAATGGAGTCACATCAGAGGTCTAAGGACTGGATGGCCCATGCACGTTATGAATGAGCAGTCACTTCCAGTGCAGTGTTTCTGCACAGCACCTTCAACAGCTATTTGTGTGATATAAAGCCCTGATTTTGATGCACCTACAAGATAACTTAAGTGGTAGTGATTTATATTTTCCATGAATGGATCTGAACCAAATATTATCTTCTCCCTCTCTCCCCATTTGTTTCTTGTTTGGTTTTGGTTTATTTACCATTTCTGGCTTTTTCAGCTGTAGGGATGAAGATAAAACCAAAGGAGTCAGACCAGCAGTTTCAAAGATGTGCCTTGGCACCTTGCATCTCTGTTGTGTAGTGTTCCATTTGAGAAGCTTGAAAGGAGACTTCTAAGAGGTAAGTGCCAAACACCTTCTAAAAGCCAGGCTTCTCAAAACTATATGAGGGCAGCCTCCCAGAACTGGATGCCCTTGGATTTGCCAGCTCTTCTGAAGTCTTGCCATTCTTTGGCATCGTTTTCCTTTGCAGAGAAAATCTTCTTGGTAATGTGGAACTATAAAAAGAAAAATAGGAAATCTCAGCAGCTGTTTCCCGTGCACAGAATGCTGATCACAGAACCATAGAATGGTTAGAGGGGACCTTAAAGATCATCTAATCCCAGTGCTGATACCTCCCATCTTCTGAATCGGTACGTTACTAAGATAGATTGAAGGATGAGGCTTCAAACTTACTCAGATGACTGCCTCCCTGCTGAAGTGGGCAGAACACCTATTTGATAGCAGGGACTAAGAGAAATCGTTTTTGTGTTTTATTGCCTATACCTTTCATCAAACACGCAAGTGTTGCATTCTTCAAGAAAATACTGGGGGACATAGCCTTGAAGAACTGTTTCCTTATGACCCCATTACACAGAGTCTTTTGGACTGCAGTGATAAGTGATGGGTTATTCTTTTATTGCTGAAAGAACTTGTTTAGCATATGCAATATGCAAAAGGAGCAAAGCTGAGCGTTACAGTGTATTACCAGTGTGCACTTACAAGGAAATTATCCCATGAAAAACAAACTCCTCTACTTCAATGCTACTCATAAACTAGAAGGCAACTAATTCTACCTTAATGGGTGAAATTGCTGCTTGATGGAGAAATAAAACCAATACTATTAAAATATTGAGCTAGTGTAAACATTAACAGGTTGGAATCTATTAAATGCATGCTATTATGGGAGCTGGAGAGGCTTAGTTTGTGTTGGCTTTTTTAATTATACCTGGGGTTTAGGAGAACTTCTATGCTTTTTTCTGACTCTGCCAAAGCAGTTCTTTCATCAAATGGTGAGAAGCAGAAGCTTAAGTTTTATGTAAGCAAGTGAAGCATGGGAAATAGCCCTTTCGTGAGAAAAGAGAAAGAATAGGGGTAGGCATTTTTCACTGCTCTTTTATTCCCTTATAGGTATCTATACAATGCTATTGAACTCTTCTTGTCCTGCAGGCTAAGGTAATGTAATTCCAAACAGGCTACCTTTATGATGATGGAGAGTCTGGTAGTGAGATGTGTCATTAAAACTAGAGCATACAAAATATAAATGTCTGAGGGAGGTTCACAGTATGGAAAGATGCTGGAGATGTGGAGGGTACAGAATACATTCTAGTAGCTAAATACACTGAATTCAGATGCTTGTAAAATAGTAACGGAGAAAAAACATCACCAGCAATAATATAACAATGTCAGAATTGCTATTAATGATCCAGACATCTCATTTGACTCCTTTGTCTCGACTGGGAGGTACTTCAGTTATTTTAGTGGAGTTTCTCATTTAGACCATGCAACTGTTGTACTCTGTGTTCCTCTACAAGCCATGTATTCACTAGAGGGCAGCATTTGATAAAATGTTCAGAAGCAGGCTTTTTCCTCAGAAGTGAAGGAAATACATGCAGATCACTTTAATAACACTTACAGCAGTGTTCTCTGGCATAAGTTTCCACTTCTGTTTGTTGGCATAGAACCTGGAACGTTGTTTGGCTTGACAGAGCCTTGGGCGACACGGTCTAGAGTCCCTGTCCATGGCAGGGGGGCTGGAACTAGGTGATGTTAAGGTCCTTTCCAACCCTAACCCTTCTATGATTCTGTTCCAACCCAAACCATTCTGTGAATCTATGATGAGACTTGCTGAAAGAACTGTAAGGATTGATTCCACTAATAAATATGAATTGGTTTTAGATGGATATATTATTTCAGGTTTGTAGACATCACACCCTGCAGCCTCTGTCTTCTATCCTTAGCCTTTTAAATGTATATAAATTAATATTTTAAGTTCTTATATGATTGTAAAAGAATAAAACATGAATAGGTTCACTTGTCTATTAGCCCTTCCCTTTTATTCTTATCTGTTATTGCTGCTTTTCAGCTGTCCTGGCAGCATCATTACTGTATTCAGCTCGGTTGCTGCAGAGTCTCAGCAGGCCTTAGGAGACCTGTGGAGTCCTGTTGTGGTACTAAAGGCAAAACCTTTTCTTGTGTTGGTGTTGGTTCCCTGATGGTAACTGATTTGCAAGGCTTTGCCAGGGCTTCCAGCCCTCTTGAACAGGCTAGCAGCTCCACACAGCCTCCTCAGGGCCAGGGATGCAGATGGCTGGAGACAACGTACCTGGACTGACCAGACAGGAATCCTTGAAGAGGTGTGATTTGATACTTAGGGTTAGATAAGCAGGTATTTCCTGATTTATCACTAGCCAAGAAATGCTGTTTTGCTTCTCTGAACTAGGTGCATCAAATGAAAAGTGACTCCTGCCACCAAGCATTAAGGATCTATCTGAGGAGACTGTGTCACCCTTGGCTTTCTCTCTAGTTGTGGGGGAAGGAAAGATTGTTAAAAAGGGCAGTTTAAGTGACCTAAGACTTGAAATGCCTTCTGGAGTTGCACATCCTCTAGAGAAAGCATTTGAGTGATGAGACATCTAATTCGTATGTGTCTAAAATTAAGTGGCGTAACCTGGACTCCGCAGCTGCAGATGCACTTTAACAGTGATTCCAATGCATTTCCCTGCGGAGCAAGAAGCAGATATGACCTGGCTTTGTACTGGAACCATTCTGTGTGCTGGGAAATGCTCTGGTGGATTAACAGACTTCTCAGCATTGGCTTAGGTGCACTTTATAAATGACATCTTTGTTGGCATTGCTAGCTGCATGGGCAGGGTGAAAGCTGGATCCTGAGGATACAGGAACTCAGCATGCAACAAACATGCCCAGGACACCCCCAGCTTAGAAGCTGAGCTGTAGTTAATTGTGCTGTGCCTCTTGTAGTTCAAACACTGGCTGCCAAGTGGGTGAAATTCTGATTTCCTCTTTTAAGCTGTTAGTCTCCATACTGACTGCAGCTTTATGGTTAAGGATATTCCTGTGTAGTTAGCAAAACAGAGGGATTAATTTGGATGACAGGGGATGTTATAAATGGAATATAGTTCTCTTCAGAATTACATCTTTCACATGCCAGGTAAATCTAGGAGGCAGTTAAAGATTTCCCTCCTATGACATTATCACAAATGTCATTTGGTGCTTCAAGATTATTTAAGCAAAATAAATTCACCAGCCAAGCTGGACAGAGATGTTTGTATCATCATATATGTTTCATGTTTCTATCTGTCTAGTGAAGCGATGCTTTTGCTCAAGATGCGCTGCTGTAAAGGAAGAGGAAGGAACCATCTCTAACAGCCCTGGTAACTATAACTTCCTGGGGTCATTCAACAAAATCTTTAGTCCCTGTTTGTGTATTCTGACTGGTTAAACTGTTGCTGGTTGGCCAGTGAAACACTGCAGTGCCACTGCAGAGCATAGTCAACTCAATGCTTGTAGAAAGATAAGAAACCATTTGCTTTACATCTTAATGTTGGTAAGAGCACAGGTGAGTGTCTGTTTGGTGATGCAGGGAGATAGTAGTTTCTACATACACACCAAAAGCCCAGGCACACAGTGCTGTGCCTTCATTTCATTTTAAATGGTTCATCTGGCTCACTGTGAAGCCTGATCAGTAACCTCCATGTTGATCAGTGTTTATTGATGAGGTAGGGGCAAAGTGTTCTTAATATCACAGGAAGATTGAAGTTTTGTGCCATCTTATCCTCAGTGCTGCCTGTGAATGTGACTGAAATATACTAAATGCATATATACTAAACTATACTAAAATGCAATGAGCTCACAGTACTGGTGGTTGGTTGGTGGAACTGAAAGAGCAGGGTGGCCACAGGAAACACTTTCTAGAGAAAAGAGCTAGAGCCACACCTCTACACCAAAGATGATATGAACTAAACAGTAATACTTAGTGGTACTTCTTGGGCAGGGATTTACTGAACAATAGCTGCATCTGACTAAGGAGTGGAAAAGCTTCATTTTGTTCACAGTAACATCATCCCCTTGCAGACTTTCGGTGTCCTAGAAAGACACCAAAATGTGAATGGAATTTCTCCTTTTTAGAGCCAACACAAAACAGAATCTTCAGGATCATCTTCTTGGTGCCTGTTCAAGAATACTCAGCTACTCCTTTAAGCTACCTCCAGTGTATTCTGCATGTTACCAGATAACTCAGTCCAAGAGCTTTCTGTCCTACTGTAAATTATCCATAGTGGTGTGCTGTGTGGTCAGCCAGGCAATTGTATCTCATCAACAAAGCAAAGAGAATAGAGTCCTGGCCTCTTCACCAAGGTGAGGTACGTGAAAGGAGGTTAGTCAAAGTATCTTGCCTCTGCTATATCTATCGCGATACCTTTACATGAAGGCTGGTGATCCCTGTAACTGGTTGCCCCCACACCCTAGAAGGCAGGAAGCAGTAGCATCCCTTCAGTCTCACCCTCTTGTTACATCCCTTATGCCTTCCTTCTCTTTCTCCTGGACTAAGGGTAGATGAGAGACTTGCTGGGAGTGCAGCTCTCATTGCCTTCCATCCAGCAAAACAGCAGCAGTTCCCGAAAGGGAGAAGCCCCTGGTGCTCATGTTCCCACCTGCTTGTATGGGGAGCCAGCCCACCTCCCTCCTTCCCAGCCACATGGAGCACTGCTGAGACCGGTGCCAAGCACGGGCAGCTTCTGGATTTACTATTCATGGCATGACTCATGGCAAACTGCTTGCTCAGAACCTTGAGCCCAGGCTCTGGCAGGGACTACAGTGGTTGTTCGAGGTGATGAACATGTTCCAGTTTGTTGTTGTTATGGTGGAACTGGAAATAATCTTAAAATGGAAATTGGTGTAATCACATGCCTTTAGTACAGAGGCCTTTCTGTACTGGCCCATGCTGTCCATGCCTTAATACACCCGTACTGTTCAGTTTTAAAAAACAAAAGGCAAAACCCAACGTGTGAGAGCAAAGGAGTCCCAAGGAACAGCATGTTTGGTGCTCTGTGGTTTTGTTTTTCCTTTGGGCTGAGGTATGTAATTCACTCTTCTACTTAGATTGCAAGCTCAGCTGTACCAAGAATATACAACAGTCGTTTCTCCCCTTTTTATTACTTGTCAGTGTTTTCTGCAATCATGTTCCCTTGTTGCTGACAGGATGACAATTGGCTTAATAAACCCTCAAACACAAGAAAAAGCTCATTTGGATAGGTATTATAATTCTATAATTTCACAGCTTTTTACAGGGCAGCACCAGCCCCTGGGAGGAGATGTACACAGAGGTAACGTTGACAGGCTTTGACCTGTTATTGGGGAATTCTTGGTGAGTAAAGCTCTGATTATGCTGGGAGAATGAGGACTGAACACCTCTTCTTCTGAGGCAGCCCTTTCACTACCAAAGCGGATTAACAAAAGAGGCAGATGCCAGTGACAAAGTGCCAATATTTGTTAACAGATGTGATCCTTGTAATGTAGCATGTGTTCTTAATTTGGCACTGCTTGACACCGGGAAGATCTCTGTAAATAAGGTGTCATTAGCTACATCCAATAGGCTTTCCTCCTAAACTGGTCTTTGGTTAGTATCCATACTCTGGTTGAAACTGGCATCCTACCTTGTGAATGGGCACTCTGCCACTCTGACAGATGGGCATGACAGTAAACCAGCCAGGGAAACACTGAACTCGTCCAAGTTAAGTATTAGGGGCCAAACAGTATCTACAAATACAACATGGCAGGTTTATCTTATTGCAATTGGTGGATGTATTATTGCTACCTGAGCTCCTATAAGGTTAAACTTCCCCATTCTCAGACTTTGCTTTGGTCACGTTCAGATTTTGGTTCTAGAAGAATGAGAACTGCTGCTTAAAACTATAAAAGTCTACAAAAGAACTGGCTTTTTGGAAAGAAACTTCCATGTTTAGTAAAGAAAATATGAAGTGGAGCCAGTCACGATGCTTGTGGAGTGGGTTGATGCCGGTTTTCTATTTATGTTGACTTCCAGTGAAGTATTTAGGTGAAAATGTTTCACCCAGTGTTTCCTTCCCCCAGTTTAAAGATTAAGAAAGGCTGAATAGGGTATTTGTGTGTTTCTCAATCCCTGGAGCAAAAACAAGGGCTGTTGCATCAGTGAGAAGTTAACTGAGTTACTTGAGGAATTACTTGCTCTGATGTTTTTAAGAGGGGAAAACATAGATGCTTGAGTAATGTATATTTAAAGATTTAAAAGTCTAAAAAGGTAGTTGTTATAAGAATTTAAGGCTTTTCTCTTTAAGAACATGCTATCGCTATTGCTGCTCATAGAATTCCACTTACATTTTCTGGCAGATCAAATTGGTCTATTGTTCTAGTTAGGAAAAAAAGAGTAACTTCGACTTAAAAGTGAGAAGAGTTCTGCAGTACTTCTACAGCAGTGTTAATGCTTTGTAGAAATTGTAGCAGGCATGACTTGAATGTCTTTCTGCAGCCAAACAGGACTGGCTTGTGACTTGTATGAAGAAATCTCCTGTAAGTGAGAGAAGACCTTACTCTGATCAGTGCAATTCTGCTGGTTTTGTAAGGCTGCAGTGTGTTTTTAGTGCAGTTTTGAAATATCTGCTTATCAGCAGAGATTGATCAGTCAGATCTGTTTAAAGAGTGCTGAAAAATCTCCTACCTTGGTGTAAAACGCTGGTGCTTGTGTTTCCTCTCTGGGAGATGTGGGATGCAGCAGGAGCAGTGGTCAGTGAACCCCTTTGCTAGGTAGCAGAGGTTGTAAGGATAACACAGAAACAGACTGCTTTTGTCACCCAAACTCTGCAGTATGGGCACGTTTTCCTACCACTGGAGAATTCATGAGCTTCTGTAGCCTTTGATACAGATGCATATGGTAACTTGTTGCCAATTTTGAGCAATTAGGGCATACAAAATGGTTTCCCTGTTAGGAATGTTGCATGTGCTACGACACTAATTAGGGGTTTCTCTCCTTTACATGCATGCCTGTCTGCCATTAATATTAATGGCAATTTTGCCCAAGCACAAGGGAAGACAAGACCTGTGTAACTGTGACTTAAACTTTTGGCTCGGAAATTCCCTGTGTAGTTGTCCTTGGAAATGGAAAATGCTGGCTTGCAATTAACTAAACCTACCTGGTGAAAGCAGTAGTGTGTAGCTACCTTTTAAGGGGGTATTTTTATTAACTCTTCAATGTTCTTTCCCCTCTGGAGCTCTGTGGTTATATGACAAGCTTTTACAGCTATTAAAAAGACCACATTTTATGCATATATAATCAGGTTTGGTTTGGGGTTTTTTTTCCTATAATGAAGCTTTTATTATAAATTAAATTAAAACAAAACTAAACCCAAGCAACCTTTAGTGGTTATACACTTGCTCTGAGTTCCTGTGAGGAGGTGTATTGTGCTGTGACCTAATAGATAAAGGGAAGAAACTCTGTTCGTATTTTGAGGTACAGGCTATGGGGTTTTAAAGCTCTGTGGAAGTTTTGGGTTTCGTGAAGGTGAAACCACTGCAGGTATGCAGTGCTCCGTGAAGGCACCCTGGCAAGCCAGCTCCAAGGAATGAAAACAAAGGTCAGAGAGCTTTGGACCTCCAGCTGAGTGCCAGGGAATTGCAGGGGTGAGCAGAGGGAAGCAGCAAGGCAGAGGGTGGTGCAAGGCCATTCTTAGGAAGAGACAGCTTGTCCAGAAAATGGGAAGGCACTTAGACAGTAGTCACTCCTGCTTAAAAGTCACTTGAAATTAAGACACTGATTAATAGGATAAGGGATGGAGGCTGGGATAAGATCAGTCTCTGTCTCTTAGCAAAGACCACCAACAAAGACATGCCATGTATGTCAAGGACAGCAGATGATGATTTACAGCTACATGAACCTACAATAAGAAAAGATTTTCTTTGGAACAGTCCATGCTTCTGGCTGCACATACATTCCAATAGCTACAGTTGATTGTACAGATTTACTTTTAGGTGTAGACATGCTGAACTCTTTGCTTGAACTTAGCTTTGGGGATGCCTGAGCAAACTTTTCAGTGCTCTAAATGAGTGAGGCTATGAGTGAATTACTCCAGCTTTACAAGTCCTTTTACCATACAGCTGATCTGGAGGAGCTGAGAGGAGAACAAGCATATAAGCTAAAAAGCAGGGCTGAGATGAAATTAAAATCCAGAAGGCTGTGGATGGTAATTGAAGATGGAAGACGTGAGTGCTGTCACATCTTTGTTCAGGGAAAAGAGTCTGTTGTGCCTTTTATGCAACTTTATCTATGTGAATTACTTTCCTGATGGAGCAAATCGTGGACTGAAGTATCTAAAGGGGTACCCTTTTTTGATTATATCAACAAAACCCTTTCAAATTCTGAATAGTAAATCCCCCCTCAGTTTCTGGCATAAAGAATGAGCACAACTGTGCCACTGGCTCCGCCTGGAAGACAAGGTCTATTGCAACAAAATAAGAGTAAAAGTAATTGCCCTTGCTCTTCAGAGGAAGGGTTTAAAATTATTAACATCAAGATAGTCTCTGAAATTTCTCAGTGCTTCATTAATTCTCGAGGCTGTGAAAGCTGAAAAAGGAAAGAACATCTGCATTAAATGAGAGTTTGTATAAATTACCCTCTAAAATGCACCTAACAATCTAGTTGAAGGCAAGGATCCCAAGGCCAGTTTGCTTTCCTCTAAATTCCTCTTCAATTATCTTGTCTCAGAGTTGTATAAAATTTAATTGGAGCAGTAAATGTCTCATATCCATACATTTGGGGGTGGGGAGGAACCCAAGAAAAAAGGTGTGTGTGGATAGATGTATAGATGGGAGAGACAGAGAAGAGTCTGTGTGCTGTGGAACCCAAAAAAGCAGAAGATGGGCTGGTGGTGGTGTCCCAGAAATTCCATCAGAAATAGCCACTGATGTGAGATTCTTGTTTATAACAAGATGAAATGGCCTGAGCGACTTCTTATCATGAATCTAATGACCACAAATCTTAACTATCTTAACTAGGGATTGACATACTATGGTTGCTTTGTTCTTGTAGATGATACATGGAAGTGAGGCAATTGTGGTCTTACAGCTTTGGCACAAAGACTCTGGTCAGCTTGGGTCTGGAGAAGAGATCAAGTCATTTACATTTGCTCATTTGCCCCAAACAAATGGTAGCTTTCAAGTGTATATGGGCCTTTCCTACAGTGATGTTTCTCATAAAGCTCTTACTGAACTGTGTTGTAACCTCTTGTGGAGTTCTACGAGACGACTGAAGCTGCAAGAAGGATGAGCATCTTGCCTTGGCCATTCCCAGGGAGAGTTTCAGGGCAGACCAGAACCAGGGATGCTGTGTGTCTGCCTTCCACAAAAGTTGACCCTTCTTCATTTTTAGTCCCCCTCTGCACTGGAAGTGTGTACAGTCGATGCAGGCACGATGGCAGTGCAGTCAGCGTGCCCACCAGCTGCAGTGGAGATGGGGTGCCACTGCATTTCAGCATGAATCCGGAAAGTGCGCAGGGGTCCCACATCGCTCTTGGTTTGCTCATTGAGTCTTGTGCTGCAGTGAATTAAGTTCAGTTCTTCTTGGTCTTGTTTTGGGGAGGGGTTTTGCTAACAGTTGCTCATTCCAGACAAGGAGCAGAGCAGTTAGCAGAAAGAGAAGATCCAGGGCTGGGGAAATGAGGAAGCAAGTCACTTAATCCTGGTGTGAGTTTCTGAACAAATGCTATGGAGAAGGTAAATTGAGCTCAACAAAACATTAGATTAAATTCATTAGTAATTAAAAACAACAACAGCTGCAGTCTAAAGAAAAATGCTGGAGATCTGTAAAGCTTTGCCATTAAAATGTATAGACACTGACCCTCTTTAAATTCATGGAGAATGCTCTTTGCTTAGCTATAAAGGTTTAATGTAACTTAGCAGATCTGAGTTACTTCAGGAGAGCTTTAATGCTTGGCAGGTCTCTACATTTTATTTATGATATCAAAGCTGCAACTCGGATTTTTACTCAGTGGAAGACATAAAAGAGATTCAGAAGTCATCCAAATCATCTTGTAATTAATGTTACCATGCACGCCCAAGACATTAAAATGTTAACAGTGTTAGAATCGTGTGCTTTGGAATACAGAGTGAGGGCTTTATTAGAGAGAAATACACTGCAGATGTCATCCACCCTAATTGAGGACATTGGGTTGCCTGCTGCTTGTTCTTATCACTGGTTCAGGGTTTTTTTTAATTAATTCATTTTCCTTACTGCTAGAATCTGCTCTCATTATTAGTCTATCTTGTCACTCATTTGCATTTCAAGTGCTGGGACTGTGGGGTACCAGCTAGCTGCCTTAGAAGAACACTTCAAGGGGTTACTCTATCAAATAGCAGCACAGTATCACAGTGAATTTGACATCTGGGTTATCTTATTCCCAGATGCTCCATGGTGTCATTAGCAGGATTAATCTTAGCTTTAATTTCATAATGATTCTTATTCTAATATATGTGAATGAACACAAAGTCTCTTGACTCATTATCACCAATTTACCCAAGATATGTAATCAGGCTCTTACATTCACCAACATTTATTTTTGCTAATACATCTAAAATTGTAGATTAAGCAAATACAGTTAGTTCCAGCTGAGTGAATGCCTAGTGAGGTAGCAATGTAGTATTTATGTTGTAATTAAAGTATATTAATGGTAGTGTCTTTTAAATACATACTGACCAAAATCTTTCTGCTGGAAAACAACACATTTCTCATTGAAGTGATACCAACTTGTGGATTTAATCACAACACGTTTCTCTTGACTGTTTATTGTTTGATAGCATTTAGAAATGACTTGATCTCCTTCTATAGTATAATTTTAACTTTTAAAGATCAGGGAAGAATGTTTTAGTTGTAGAAAAAAAATCCCTTGACTTCCCAAAGCAAACAGCATTTAATTTTTTAAGTTAAATTAAAAATTAAACCCAACTACATTTTATGCTGTAACTTCTGATTTTAATTCCTGTTCTAGCTTGGCCTGTCATACAGAATGCAGGTTATTTTTATAGCTAAGCACACGCACAAGATTCACCTCCACATCATCCAGAGCTTCACACTGTAGTGCATTGCTCAACTGCAAGGAGAAACGTGAATGTGAAATTCCTGTGCACTTTTAGCACAGCGTTGGACTAAGTTTTTCATTTCCCAGCTGTTGTAGCCACAGCAGTAAGTAGGGGTTCATTATTGATGGATAAAATGTTCAAACATTTAAAGAAATGAAAGTCAGCTTTGCATTTTCAATTAATTAATTAAAAGCACTGCAAATGCCAGCTTGTTAATTGCTTTGCACCTGCAAGCCAACACAGGTTTGATGCACTCTTCCCTTTGAATATTAATATTTTTTTTTGCATGTCTTCATCATGCTTTGGAAAGTCTCCCCTGCAAATATATTAGTAAAGAGTAAATATTGAATCTAAGACAAAACTCACGGCTTCATCTTTCACTGTACACAGAATAGGATTTAAAGGAGGATTTAGATTTCCGAGGCTTTCTAATTAAGTAGTGATAATCAGGCTTTCTGCTGAGGGTCACTTCCTGGGAGTAATTTGAGTTATTAAAATGCATGTTTTTATTTGTTCTGCTTTGCGAGCTAAAACTGATCCCTTTTAATATAGCAGCAAATATGCAAATTGGTGTTTCATTATATTATGCAATTTATGGCAATCTTCTCTAATTTACTGAAAGGGCAAGAGCCTGACCTTGTCATTCAAGTTTTTTTTTCCCTGGTAAGCTAAACTAATTATGTGGCTCTTTTTATGAAACTCTGAAAGTATGCAGCACGTTAAAGAATGTGACAAATTTACCTTGATTATTCACCAAGATGGCCTTCGATTGTGCTTGAATCCTCCTGCAGGGCGATGGATAATTTAAACTTGCATATGGGAGCCAATTTGTTTCAAGGTTTGAAAATGGTTTCCTTTCTTGGTTTTTTTTTTTCCCACAGAAATCCTGGAAGGAGCATCTAAAACCATTGAAATAATAAATGTCAAGATTTGAGCTGGGGACTGACAAAAAAAGTTCATTAAGACACACTTACATGATGTATTATGAATTGATCCTGTGATTTTATTTTGCACTTCAATGCAGCTTTTCAGCCAGGTTTTTGTTAGTGATGGGATGTTCTGCATTTTTACTTCTCTTTTAACAACTTTTCTTTTCAGATTTAACAAACTCGCCACTCTTTAAGCTCCTTTTTGCCTTCTCCAATAAGAAGTGTAAAGGAATTTCTCCTCTGTCAAAGCCAGGGAAGCATGGCTTAGTCTTCAGAGACTCCCAGGGAGGTGGTTCTTCAGTAAAGACACCTTCCTTGCCACAATCCAGGCTGATCAGCCCTCTCAGTCCCAACAGTATTCTTTGGTTATGGGATCATTTTGCCATGTTGTATACTTTGGCTGCTGTGTCTGATTGGAGTGATGGGACTGGACCAGGAGGGATGCAGGAACAACATTGTAAACATGAAAATCCTGGAAGTATCAGAGTTGTAGCGGTCTCAAGAGGACAGCTGAACTCAGCACCCTGAACTGAGGCAGGAACGGGAATATCTGGCTTCTTCCCAACAGGTATTTTTCCTATTTGTTCTTAATAAAATCTTCAGCAGAGGAGATTTCACATCTCTAATGCACACTCTTTATTCCCTAAACTTAGTTGGATTTTCTTTTTCCTTTCCTACATTGCAAATCTGGCTGATTCCTTCCTTCAGGTTCTGCGAAGACCAGCTGGCAGAATTACTTATGCTGGGGAAAAATACCTGGAGCTCAGAAGCAGAAAGTTGTTCTTCACCAAGGTTTAATCCATGAAGTTGAACACAGTTTTGCCCTGACCATGCTGACTACTATAACATCTCAGTCATCACTTCCACTAATGTAACCTCTCCAGCTCATGTTTAAACACAACATGTATTTTGCAATGCAGATGAGTCCTTAATACTGTGTATCAGCTAGAAAACACAGCCTATAATACTGTGTTTGAACACTAATCTCTTGGCTATGGCTTGGACTGTAAGCTAAAGCAGCAATGTTCACTGTCACCGGTAGTTAAAACTCACTCTTTCTTAGTAGCAATGGTCTAATTGCTGTAGGCAAAATGTTCTAGCTTATGCCATGTAGTCTGCATGATGGTCAATGAAATTAGTCATCAGGTTAAAACCAGATTCACCATTCACTTTGTAGAGTGAAGACCATCAATGTATCTACAGCCTACTTTAATATAGTTATGTTTTGGCTTCTCCAGGTCTTGGGACTTTAGGTCTCTATTTAAGAGTGCTATAGAAGATCAGGCATTATGTGCTTGTGTTGGAGGGCAATACTGCAACTGTGACAGTGATTTTGCTGCTTTTTCAGAGCAGACGAGCTATGAAGCAATGTTTTTGTGGATTTCTCTGTCTTTTGGAAATGAGGATGGACAATTGACATCTTTTGATGAGGTGGTCAATTTTGCTGATGTCAAACCTGACTAGAGAGATGGAAATCCTTTATCCTGAACAATAAATTAATCTGTTAATGACTTAATTCCCAGGCACGTAAGTCCTGCAAACGTTGGCAGAGAATCACTCCCAGGTTCAGGCTCTTTAGTACCATTATCTTATAATTGCTGCTTGGCACAGGGTTCTTCTCCCTGTTCCCGAGGGGGGTCAGCAGTATGTGTGTCTGAGTGGCCAGGAGTCCTAGGCAGTGATTTATGCTGTAGCTTTGATAGATAGAAAAAGGCAGTAAGAGTTTATTAGTGAAGTATCATTGTTGGGAGGGAAAAGGAAGGCTGGTGCCTGTGAATTCCCTTGCTGATGAATGAAGAGAGAATAAAACTGCAATAAGAACAGTGACAATTCAGAGACAATAATTTACTCTGGAAACAAGGTAGAAATACTTGCTCATGTTTGGCAGGTTTCTCATTTTGCTCTCGTTTTGAAAGTGACTGTGTCAGGAGTATCACTAGCTAGAGGAGAACACTAGCACTGGATTTAAATGTTTCATTGTAATGTCCCTTCCTAAGCGAACCTCCATTTAATGTTTAAAGGGCTAAAAATGCTAAGTACGCATCAATAAAACAACGTAGTTTTAACTTCTAATTAAGTTTTAACTTTGAATACTCACAGATGTCAAAGCCACTACTCTAATTGGTGTCTCTTTTTTTGTTATTTAACAATTAACTAACTTATTTGTAATGAGTAATGAAGAGACTGGGGGGAAAAAGCAGCCTGCTGCCACTATGAATCTTATTGCTGGCCCCTCTGTTATACTTGAAACAAAATCAAGTTATGTATTTATTCTGGTGTAATCTCACTCCCCCTGTTCGTTAGGATGCTCCTAGGGTTTACAGAGTATAATGTTCTGAATGCTTAGTACTCCCAGGCAGGCATGGTAAATCAGGTTAGCACAGAACTTGTCTCCTGCTCTGGGTAACCTCTATTAAGAAATTCAGGTCTATATTAAAGCTAAAGTGTCTATTGCCAAGGGCTTTAATAATTGTGAAACTGTTTCCCCTGTTTGTGTTACTCTTTTTTTTTTTTTGTCCCCCTGAACTTATTTATTTTAATAATACTTTGGAAGCTGCAGAGGTTCTGGCAGAATTCATATTAATATGTTGTTATTACAAAAGACAGACCTCTAATTGCAGGCAGTTAACACAAAATCTGTTGGCGATGTCTCGTACAGAATGATGGCATTTAATCATGTTTATCATTATAGTGATGATGTTGGCAATGTTATTGCTAGGGAGTTGTCATGTATTTATGACAAATTCTTAATTTCAGGGTTTATAACTTAGCCATAAAAACATGCTCCAGGCTGAAACATGACATACGAATTCTGAATATAGAACCGACTGTTGTTGCTAGTTTTAAGACAAGCAAACCATAAAACAAGCTCCGTGTGAGCATTTAATAGGTATGAACTGAAACTCCTGCCAGAAAATGACCTTTTCTGCAGAGGACCTTTTGTTATTTTTCTCACTTAACAACCCTGCCCCAAAATGCACACTCCAGAACAAAGGGGGGGGGGGAAAACTTACCTTAATATTGAGCTTTCTGAGCACCTTGCCTCTAAAACACAGTGGTTTGGAACTTTGTGAAGCAAACTTTACCAAAGGGTGGGAGGTTGTTGCAATGGAAGCTGCTTCTGCTCTGAGCATTCCTTTGCAAATCAAGGATTCTCTGTAGTACTAAAAGATTTAATGTAGCCCCCTAAAAGGTGGAGCTATTTTACAGAACCTAGTGGGGAAACAAAAAAAAGAGGCAAACCAGTATTTCTTGCCTATAAATATAGCAGGCTCTCAGGAAAAATGAAAATCCCACGAATCCCATTAAATCTGCCAGGCTGATCTGGTGCATCACAGCAAAGAAGTTGGGCTTAACAAGAAAGAAATTGTGACCGTCCAGCCAAGAGACACGTATTCACCTGAGACCCTGGCACTTTAATTTCACAGGGTAAAGTGGCTTCTTAGTGCAGTGATATGTCTCTGTGTGAAGCCTTTTAACACACCAGTCAGTAAGGACTAGAGAGTACTGATCTATCTTCCAGCTAACTTCTGCTCTTTATCAGTTACCTTTGGTGAAAGCACCATTATGGACACAACGCTGGATGAGCGTATCTGGTTCTACACTGATGTGTGCTGGGAATGCCCACTGGGAGGTCATGCAACACAGAATGCTGTTTGTGTGTTTGATTTTGATGGCTTTCTCCACTTGTTAGCCAGCAGATGGGAGGACTGAATCCTTCTCTCTGCGTGATATTAAAAGGTACAGGTGAAATGCAAAGAACCACTTCACGGGTAAGTTGGAAAAGCAAACTGGAAGTATCTGTTCAGTGCTGTGGGGCAGCAGCATTGAGGAGTGTGGGCTGATGTGGCTGCTGCTGGTCCCCTACCCAGCCCTAGAGGAGCCTCAGCTGTGTAAGGCCTTGGGGCCAAGCCGCTCTATCTGCAGGGCCCATGGGGGAGTTTCCTATGAGCTTCCCTGAGAAATAAGCAGGTTTCACTGGGGGAACTGATACTTACCTTCTTGTGCAAGCTCTGGTCTGAATGTAGATGTGCACAGACACATGGTGACAGTCATCTCACATAATTGGAGCATGGTGCTCTAACAGGCTGGTTATGTTCCCTGTATTACTTCCTCTTCCCTCTGGTAAATAGCTATTTGCTCCATACCTAGGTCCTCTTGGCAGGGGACCATTAGCTATGGTTAGTTATTAAAGTAAAAAAGTGTTTAGGTTTTTTCTCATCCTGTTCAGTGGGTTATCATGTATACCTTCAACATTAACAGCCTTACCTTGTTCCTAGGCATGTGTGAGCTTGTGCAGTTCTGCTGTGTTGCAACCAGTTAGTGAGAAAGGTACAGAAGCATTGTTGAATCAGAGAGTGAGAACTACAAGAAGCTGGCAAACACTGGGCCATGCTATGAAATGTGTTCTTCTGTATTTTTCCATCATGCTGAAGAAGTTTGGGAAGGCTGAATGCTGTGAAGTTACTGCTGCGTGTGTTTTAAGCACATGAATCCTGAGCTGGAGTTGAATCATGTCATTCATGGAAGCATAGCAAGGTGAAAGTGATAAATTTGAACATTTTCATCCTAAAGTGAGTTCACTCAGAAATGCTTCTTTTCCTTCCCTTGTTGGCACTTGCCACTGTGGTCTTTGTTAGTGCTTGTAGGCTGTTGGCCCTCTGTGGCAGGGACCATCAGCTTCTGCGTTTTTCATTAGTCCAGACTGAGAAATTAGGGCAGTTAGAAACAAAAGAAGGAGAAAAATAGAGGAAAAAGTGTATTTTTAAGGTCATGGGAATAATAGAGAGGACTGAGATCCAACCCTAAGAACATGGTCCTCAGTTAATGGAAATAGGTGTAATTCCTTCCCTGACATTAGCAGTGCTTGTTAGACTTCTATAGAGAATCCACTGGTTAAGGCCCCAGGTATATATGATCTTAGGAAATAGCTTTCACATTTGAGCTAGTCCTTTCCTGGTATATACTTTGAGCTACTGCCTTAAAAAGAGTTAAAAATACAGAACATAAACTTTGCTGCCTGGTATTTGTACTCACAACTCTGGACTATTTTCTACCAAGCAGTGGGGACAGGAAGCTTGTTTTTCAGGGGGAGAGGGGAAAAAATGCCATCATTTGCACATTCCCCATAGAACAGTCAGTGGTCTGCTCCTCTGAACATGTTCCACACCCGCAGCTCTCACTGAGGACCGTGGGGTTGCCCGTTGGGAGAATGGGAACAGTGTCTGTCACCTCCAGATGTGGCATCAAGAGCTAGTCTCACCATCATCATCTTTGCTGCTTTGTAGTGTATTGTGGAAAGGCCATCAGCAGTGACTCCAGGCTGGATTTCCAACTGGGTGCATATGGTGGCAGCACACAGTAAGTGTGGCCCTGCTCCTGCCTGGAATTTCCCAGGTACAAGTATGTTGCCAAGGCTTCTAGAAGGTGTGGAGCCTGCTGTTTGTGTTTCTGCCTGGGTGTGATGGACTAAATCCAGTCCTCTGGGGATGCATTTCATCTCTGTGCTCTTGAAACCCTGGACAAGTTTGTAAATTCCTTGAATTTCTGGTGGAAAGCTTCTGGGTCAAAGATGACATCCCAAAAGAAACACAGAGGTAGGAGTACTTTCATCAGATCCCTCCCAGAAACATGCAGTTGGACAGACTTTCCTCTTTCTGTTTTGGAGCTGCTCTTCTCTTTCCTGGGGTCTGTTATGACGTGACAAAGGATTCAAGACACAAAGTGCCTCCAATTTAAACACATCTGGGAAGACATCTTAAAAAAACAAGAGAGTAAAAACTCAAGAAGGAAAAATACAAGAAAGGACACATCCAAATCAAACTTTAGGTTCAGACTGATTTTTGCCATGGTATACCTAGCTCTTTTGGGGGCTAGGGAGGGAAGGTCTAATGCATCCAGAGTGCCAGTCCTGTAGCAAAGCGATTCCTTGCTGGAGAGTTTGCAGGCAGAATTCAAGAGCACAAAGGTTTTCAGAAACTATTTTTCTTTCCTTTTTATTCTTTCTCCTTCCCCCCTCCTTTTCTACAGCAATGATTCCCAGCCATTCATCATAAAGCACTAGAAATCAAAGAGCAATATTCACGAGCCTCCTAGTACAGTATGTTAAACCCTGATAACTGTCAGGAAAAGGCTGTCTGAAAGGGAAGAGCCAGGTAGCAGCACAGAAAACAAAAATACACGTAGGGAGGCAAAGTACCGAGGAATAAGAGGAGAGAAAACAAGCTCAGCAAAGGGGGCCGTGCAGTACTCCTGCATTATATGTGTCATACTGCCATTTTGTTAACAAGAGAGATTGCGCCAGTGTAAATGTTGTGAGTTCTGGAGTTCTGTTCCCACAGAACCCTGGAGTGACCACGTATAGCAGCGGCAGGTACTGTTCTCACAAATTGCTCCACTGGAGCTGGAAATATGTTAGCTTGAATGCATTCAACTGATGTTTTATGCCTAGGAACTGATCTTTCAGCCTAGGGCTTGCCCGGGAAGAGTTTTCTGTGAAGATTTGATATTCAAAATATGGGCTGGTTTTGGTAGATGCAGAGGAAGTTCAGAATATTCTCTGTTTGGAGGATTGTAAGTCTTGGCATCATTTGGAGACACCCTCTTTCAGTCATGAAATCAAAACTCCAGTTCAGTGGACATTCTTTTACCACTACCCTTTGGTGGGAAGCTCTCATAGTACAGAGCTAGAATATTTCTCAATAGCAAGCAAGAAGTGTGATTTCTTTTGTTTTATGATTTATTTTTTTTTTCAATTTGAGTGAATATTTGTATGTTGTCTTCTGCAGAATACTCCTGACTCCAACCTTGGCACCGTTGAGGCTACGTGGCTGGCAGCATGTTAAAGAGAACAGGACTTCCCCATAGACCTCCCAGAAGAGCACATCTCTGATCTGCTTGGTGGACACCCATGATGTCTCCATGTAGAGGTCAGTCTCCCTATGCTTTTCCTTTTCTCTGTCCAGTCTAATCTGGAGCTATTTCAAGTCATTTTCTCTGTTTCAAGGGCATGATATGAACAAATAAAATGCATATGTGCCAGAAAACCAGAGCTATCTTGACAAGCATAAAAGAAATGGCCATGCTACAGTGTTTTGATAGTAACCAGAGATTTCTGTCATAAATAAAAATTGAACCCATAGATAATAAATTCTACTGGGGCTTTTTTTTGGATGTCACATAGTCACCAGAACTAGAGAGCAATAAAACTTCTGGTCTCCAGGAATGCTTTCAGCTTTGTGCCTCTCTCTGTAATGAAAAGAGCATTAGGATATCCTCAGCATTATCAGTGTTAATTGTGGGAGTTGCTGTAATGATGCAGAGTTGTAGCCATTCCAGAAATCTCGCTTGCCCCTTCACAGATGATATTCAGACAATTTGCAAGAATAAGCCAGTTTTGATATCCTCTTGTCAGTCTAGATTCTTTCTACTCTCTAAGAGTCTAAGAACACTATTGCTTAGTGGGAATGTTTTTGATCAGTGCCTGTTTTGATGCTTACCTTCTCCCATGCCTCTAGTCATTGCATGTGTCAGTGTCTAGCTAGTTAAGAGAACATGTGAAGTTTCTTTCCGATCTAGGATCATTTTATTTCTTAAACCTGCTAGTAGGAATTATCCTCTGCTTTTCTGAGAGATAATATTGCTTTTAAAACAAGCTCATCATCCACTAATCCATTTTCAAACCCCGTTAGGCAATCTGGGTTAAGTAGAGTATAACAGAGTTATCCTACTAGATTGATTGTGTAGAGTTAGATCTGTTACATGTGGGGAGCCCAGGACCCCAGGGTCTAATAGTAATATTGCCTTCTCCATGAATAATTTATTGACTCTGTAAAGAATGTGTTCTATTACAAAGTGTAGATTAGAGGGAGGGGGCTGTAGTTTTTTGGTTTAAACTTTCACAGCCAAACCTGAAACATGACCAAACAGATCTTGGTAATGAAATTTAATGAAACTTCGTTTAAATCTGGAGTAAGCTGGGCTTAACTTTTCCATGGTTATTGTTCTCCTGCAGCTTCATGTAATGATAGTTTATTCAGAAGCAACCAAGTTCCTGTTCTTTTGCAAAGTTATCTAGGGCTCACTTAGATTTTGCTGGCACTAAGCCTGTATTTGAACCCAGTTCTGGTTTGGAATCATATCTCACGCTCAAACTTTGCCTAACCATTGTCCTCAGCATCTCCTGCTTACGCAGTTACTTGGAACTGTATGTGCCTGTTATAGCTCTTGAAGTATATCTAGTGTTCTTGCTTCTAAGTAAGCAAAATCAGTTCATGTGGGTACTGAGGTGTTTGGAAAACAATTCTGTAAATCTGTAACGTTTTTCTGTTGTGATTAAAAAGTATAATAAAAAGAGCAAACAAAATAGGACAGATGTTATGTATAAACACTGAGCTGGATTTTTCTTCACTCATACTAATAATCATGCAAGTAAGAATGCTCATGTTTGGTTTTCATTTTCTATCTAAAACAGGTCCAAGTGGATGAATCAAAGAAAGAAAAGAGCATTTCAATTCCTGTGTAAATAGCGTTTTAAACAAGGCAGAAAATACACTTATTCTTTATGCTGGTTTGCTTGTCTCTGTTTCTAGGGGGGTGCAAAATGAATGCAAGAAACCTGTTCTTTGTCTTTTGCCTTACTCCCTGTCTGCAACCTTTTCCTTCCATCCAAGGCACCTCTATTACGTGTTTCTACAGCTCTCATGCTCACAGATTCATCCTAGTAGTGTGAACAGCTGGATGGCAAATGTTTTTCCTGTTCTCTCTTCTGATGTCCCAAAACCTTAGAGAATTAAGAGGGGAAAGAAGCTATTTTGCCAGATCAGGACCAGGGCCTCTCCCATGTCTCATGTTAGTTTTTTACTCTCTGGTCTATTGTTTAGCCTGGAGTGGATTTTTCTCACTGGGCCTCTTGGCTTTATATAGTTCAATCTGTATGAAAACAGGAGACTCAACTTTCTTCCTTGTGCTTCCTTAGCAACTTGGCAAGGCAGTATTCTTGGATGGCCCTTTCTGCCTGGATTTATCCAGAAACTCTCTTGTTGTCTCTGATCTTGATTATTCTATTTCTTCAAGATCCTGCTGTGGCCAGTATATAAGTAGGTGCAGATGTGTGTCTCAGTGTCACATACATGACCTCTTCAATTTCCATCCATGAGTACAGCCACTTGAGGTGTAGTTTACCTCCCTTTACACTTGTTTTTCTGTCTTTTCCTTTCTTACTACTGATTTCTGTTCTCAGAAGATGCAAGTGGCTTTTACTTAGGCTTTGCAATACACATGAAATGCTAAACACTCAGCATTATTTCCAGGACTGTGTAGATGAAGAAGCATGGTTTAAGGTTCTGGGTTTTTCTCCTTAGAAGAAGTAGAGGGATTATTTTCTCCTTAATTCAATAGTAACTTCAAGGTATTTTCTTTAACTGCCCAAAACAAGCAGATAAAGAAATTAAACCCCACCCAGCCAAACATGCCTGGGTAAGGGTGTAAAAACACAGGGCACTCTTAATGTGAATTGTTTTACACACGTAACAGTGGCTGAGACAAGTTTAATTATAGTTAAGTCATTGACTCAGAAGAGTCCTAGCCCAGAATAGATTTGACTCAGTTAACTGTTCAGTTTCCACAATCAGGATTAAAAACCTGCAAATATTGGCATACTAGAGTGGTAAAATTAAAATCTCTTGTAGTTGTGACTAGGGCCAGAGAAGATACTTCTTCATCCAGGACAGGATGTCAAGAGGAGGTGGGAGCTGTCTCATGAATGCAGGATGTAGCTGAGTGTAATTCAAAGGAAGTTCAGCTGCCTTTGCAGGTCCAAGGCACAGCTGATAAGCTGACTTGGTGTCTTGCCTCTAGGAAAGGCAGGTTGTCCTACAAAGGAGGTGTAGACGTTGAGTCTGAAGCTCAGCAGGAGCTAGGAGCCAATCTCCCTCAAATATTTGACTCGACTTGGCGGAAATATTGATTTATTGCCAGTTAAAGAAATGTTTAATTTCTTAATTTTGTAGTGGGAAACAAAGACAAACACCTCTTTGTTAAAACAACATCTTTCCTCCCCTCTTCCCCAGGCTGAGCTTCACCCTCTATACCGAGCCTGAATGGAGCACTGGGGATGGGCATTGCAATCAGTCCATCACAGTTCTTCTCTGCTTTGCTGTGCTCCAGAGCTGGGCTCTCTAGGGGCTCTCAGGAGTATCTGTCTGCTCCAGCACGTGGTCCTCCATGGGCTGCAGTGGGTATCTGCCATGGAGCATCTCTTCCTCTGACCTTGGGGTTCCCTCCTCTTCTCTCCAAGGGTTCTTCTGCCCTTTCTTTCAATCAGTACATTTCCCAGAGGTGCCCCACGTGTGGCTGTGGGGCTGAGCTGTGGCTGGGGTGGGTCAGTTGGAGTGGCTGTGTCTGACTCAGGGCAGCCCTGGCTGTAGGGCCAGGCTGGTGATGAGGGAGAGGTTCCCAGTTCATTTGTGAATAGCAAGCTTTGGTTTCTCCAAAAGAGCCCCCAGCAAGCCAAATGTAAAGTCCTTTTTCTTTTCCAAAGGAGGACCGAGTTTCCTGCTGTAAGAACTGTTTCAGCAGAGACAGGTAGCTCATGATAAATTTAACTGTAATCTGCTAAATATATGCTAATGCTTGGCTTTCGATGTATAAGCATTCATGCCTCTTACCCATTGGTGCTAATTATCTAACATACATTACCATAAAGCTGGAACTGCATGAGGTACGTTAGTGCTTCCTAAACTTTATTTCAGACAACTTTGGAGCTGTTTCATCAGTAGGTAATTTTATAGCTCCTGGACACAGCTCACACAGAGTAACGTGGCTCCTTCAGTTTTTGCTGCAAAGATGACGAGAGGCAGGCCTGCTGGTCCCCCGCTGCTTGCTCTGGAGGAATGATATTCCCATCACAACTCCTGCTGTAATCACTTCCACTAATCTTGCTCTCCCTCCTTCCCACATAGATTCTCCAGATCATTACACAGGTTAGCTCTCCCCTGCCTGCCCACCAGTCACAGGAGTCAAACAACGAGCCTCAAATTATGCTGAGAATAAATGGAGATAAACAGCGAACCCAAGGAGACAAATAAGACGAACACCTTGAAAAGGAACCAGTAAGTGAAATAGGATGTGACAGGCTCAGGAAGATGAGAGGGAATGATTTCCTGGAATGCAGCAGCAATTTTGTGCCAGCAGCGATGTGCTGGCTGTACTTGACCTTCAGTAACCTTTATGCCCGTCTCCTACTGCTGCTCCTACAGCTTCTCAGCCTGGTTCTTCCTCCTTTGCTGCTGCTCTTGCAGTTTCCCTGGTCACATACCTTATCTAACTGGTACAGACACTGTGTTTTCTGTGTTTTCCTGTGATGGTGCCACAATCTGTGTGTTCCCCCACACCTTCCTGGAGTGGGATGCAGCCTGGGGGCTCTGTGGTGGTGTGCAGAGGGAAGTCCTCTGTGTATCTTCTTGACAGGTTTGACCTGACATCATCACACGTGGAAATTAATCTTACATTAACAGAACGATCCCTCAGGGAAAACCACTTCTTGAGACCTTCCAGGTCTGCCTTGGGTTTGGCTGGGAATTTTCTGGCAAAATGGGGTTTTCCCTGGAAGGTGTCAGTACCCTGAAATCAAAGCAGTTAATAGGAATGAATAAATGGCAATAACTTCTTGGAAGATGCTTTCTGGGGTTTAAGCATTCAGATTTGACAGGTCTGAAGCGAGACAGAAATCACTTGTAGTTTGAAATATGAATAGAATTGCAAAACATGTCTTTCAAAAACTGAAATAAAGGTGAAATATTTTGGAATTATCAAAACAGGGAGTTCCTACTGACATCATTTGTTGTGGTGGGCAGCACTCAATTTTGCCTTTTTGTCTCAGGTCAGGGCAGAAAACCTTGACAATACTGACAGGGCATGGCTTTGGGTAACCACCCGCACCCTGGTCTTGTTCTTCCTCTTTTGAAGGTAAATAGTGGGAAGCAAAGGATTTGCCATGTTATATGAAGCTATTGTCAAGCAAAACCTATTAGCAAAGACCACCAGCAGCTTTGGAAGGAAGTGACTATCCCCAGTCCAATCATGCTCTAAAGTATTTTAAGACAGACGGTTGCTTTTGTGTTTAAGCTGTGTATCAGGCTAGCAGTTCCTTTTGGCAATGCATAGAGGCCAACGGCAATAACATCAAATATCTGTGTGAGTACTTCATTACATATTTGATTCAGTGTAGTACATCTCCTAATCCTGTTCCTGAAATATCACTGTAATTGTGTTGTTTGGTCTCAGTATGCTCCTGTGTATGCTCATGCAGTGTAATAGCAAAACACTTTCTGTTACTAAGAGCAGTGTGTGTTTGTGTGTGAGTGTATCTTTGTGTCTGAAGCACTCCCCTCTGTCTCTTCTCAGCCTGTCGGGAAAAGAGTTTGATTATTTTATAGGATTGTGCTTTGTTTGAAGAAATTACTGAGGGATGTTCAGCTGGAAAGATGAGGTTTGCACTCAAGTTCGCAAGCGAGTTTATTTTTCTCTCCTCAGGGAAGAAGGTCCACAGTCCGTATCCAGCTCCCCCAAAAGTTGTCTTCTTCTCTCAGGAATGCCTTGACTGTTTGCTGTTGGATTTCCTGTCTGGAGGAACATGGCTGGCACGGGAGGTGGTGATCAGAGAAGAGGAAGGAGGTCTCACAGGCAGGTAGGGCCAGTCCTGCAGCACACTTCAAATTCCAGGGTAGCGACCTTGAACTCGTCTCCTCCCTGCAGGGAGCCTGCACGGTGAGCCAGAGCATCGGGGTGAAGTGTTTGCTGTGACCTGCATTGCTGATCACATGAACTGTTATCTATAGCAACACTTGGTGGTTTTTGGGGGATATAGAACTTCACTCCTAGATCAGAGCTGACGTGATGTAAATGCCACACGGTTTGCTATTTCATCAGGCTTACTCATTTGCTGGAGGTATTTTGTGGCACTTTTTTCCCCCTCTCATTTCTTTTACCTTCACTTAAGTACAAGACATTTTTGTTTTGCCTGTAATGCATGAATTTCTTGGAGCTGGTAGAAGGTGGTTCATTTATACTGTATATATATCTCCTTTCTAAGTGTCTTAGAGTAACAGAGTCCAGCAAACCTGTCTGTTAGGTTTACCTATCTGTTAGGGAAACTTAATATTAGGAGTATACCAATCACTGTCTCTCTTAAGATGAATTTTTTGTAGAGATATGAATGGTGTGAGATTTTTCTTCTGGTGTTCCTGTGAAGCTCCATTTCACTCTCTCTGTCCATCAAGTATTCTTTTCTTGTTTTGAGTTCAGGTGAGGCCATGCTTCAGTGATACACTTAGTTTTGTGCCTCCTGCCAAAGGTCCCCAAGAACCTGCACCCTCGTGAAGTGTCGATCTGGTACAATCTTTATTCTGCTGGTTCCACTTTCTTCAAGCATCATTGGTGGTTTAAGCTGATACTGGCAAGTTTTAGGCTAGAACAGATATCATTTTTTCTCTCGCAGCTGATGTCAGCTCAGAAATGTGTCACTAACTCTGTATTGCAGGCTTTGGTGACCTGCACAAAGAGATTACTTACCTGAGTTAGTCTGGCCTGAATTTATCCTGCTGGAGGGTGCAGTAGAGCAGTGATGTGCCATTAAGGACCAAGGATGGAACCACCACCAAGGTATGTGTAAGAGGCTCAGCAGTTGTGATCTTGTGGCTGGCCTTACAGTATCAGTGTTTTCCTTAAAGCTTCAGCTGCAGCATTCGTAGGAGTGTGTCCAGATTCAGCTTGTGCTTAAAAATAGTGTTTACACCCCGCAGAGCCATGGGCTTAGATTGAGGAGAAATAGGAGGGTAAAAAGACAAGATTGCTCACATAGTATTTTGTGGTATCTTAACTACCCACCTCCTGAATTTTGGATGCTTTCCTTGTGATTTTTGAACTCCTGAGCTTAGAGAGAATGGGATAGACCATGAAGAGGAAGCAACACCAACTTGTGAAATCCCACCAAACCCTCCCAGAGTCACGCTTTCACTGATGCCAAATCAGTGGTATAAAACATTTTCCCAGGGAGTCAGCAACTCATTATTTTGCATTCATGTACGTTGCTGTAGGATTCAATGAGCCCTCGACTTTTTAAATTAAATATTAAAAAAATAACTATTGCAGAGAGCTCATCAACAGCAGAGAGGTTATTTGCAGTATTCTTTGCATAGAATATATGTATATTATCTTCACCTACTGTGGCATATCTTCTGCCATGCTTGTTACGTGGCTCTAGACTCCCATTAACTGAATCCCTGGTGAAAAGCCGTTTCCCTACCTTTTATTG
>NW_009932174.1:84985-87966 GCF_000696875.1 Nestor notabilis
AATGATAAATTGATGAAGAGCTGCTTTTTTAGATTAGGTGAGTGGTCCTTTGATAATGGGGTTGGAATCAGGCCAGAGGTTTTATACTACTTTGCCTGCAGGGTGAGAACCAACTAAAATATTCCTTTCTTGTGTTCTGCTAGAAAATGAGACAGTCAAAGAGTTTCAGCTTTTAATTTTAAGAGAGCAGTTCAACACTAGTTTACATGGTGGGTATTTTTAGACTTTGTCTTTATCTTGCCCCATATTTCTAATAAATTATTAAAGAAAGGTACTTCTCATGTAATTAGAGAGCCAAGCACCTTTTAAACAAGATCAACTTCTGTACTTTTGAATTGACTGGTTTCGTTTTCTATGGCAAAAGATCACAAGGAAAATACTTTTGCATGTTTCAAAGTTAAGATCAATTGTTATCCTTTTCCAGTTTCAAATGCACTAGATTAGTGCTTTTGCTGTAGCAGAAAACTGTTAGAATATTTATGGTTTTTATTTTTACATAAAACCAGACATTTCCTATTATTTCTTTCTTTGGGCAAGGAATGTGCAATGCGTTCTTACATCTATGGATACGTTTTTGCTATTAGCATTAATGTAATTGAAATTAAGTGAAAGGAAAATACAGTTTTAAAGTGACACATCTTTGAAGTTTCCAGTCTTGGCTCCAATGGTCCTCCTCAGCTCCATACCTTGCCCTTTGGGGAAAAAACCATGGAGTGTGCATTCTCATCTCTTCTGGTCATGATTTGACAAGAGATTGCGGCTGCCTATTATTATCTTGATGTTGCCTCAATATATACATTTATACACATACATGTATTTGATATATGGAAGAAAACAGAGGGGACAGTGAAATTTTAATGCACTCGATAGATGTAGGAATCTCTTCCCTTATGTTGTGGCTCCATGTTGCTTAATAAAGGAGAATGCCCAGTGGAGATACAGGACCTTTAAGTGTAATGGAGAAGACAATCTTATAATGTAATTTCAGTAAAGCGGTTTTAGACTAAGATGACAAACGTGCTGTCTGGATTTTGATTCTGTCGCGTTCAGCTTGAGGTGTTTGGTTAGTCCTCTGTGAAAAACAGAGATACAAACCAACCAAAGAAAAAAACACCTTAAAAAATAATGAGTAGCCTGTTTTAGAATTAAGAGTTTGACACTTCTATTACCCTGAGTTTTGTTCAGAAGAAAATGAGCTTCTTTCCTGTTCAGGAATTTCTTCAGCCTTTCAGATGAGAGCAGACCTAATCTCACCATAGGAGAGCAGGTATAATCTCACCACAGGAGAGATTCCCAAATCCTTTATTTGCCTTCTGCTTTCCAACAAGCATTTGTTGTGGTTGTCAGAAGGGAAATTGTGTTCTACACTAAAATTTCTGTCCCTCAGCTAGGTCCATGTTCTGCTTTCAGTTCCTACCCCTGCTAACTCATCGACATTTAGTGTCAGATCTTCTATACAGGCTTTCATTTCCACATCAGAGGGAGCTGCCTGGGATCCTGGCACCACCTGCTATATGGGAGTCATTTGTTCTCGTATCCCCACATGAAGACAAAGAGTGTACCAGGCTCCAGCCCTTGTTGGGAGACAGTCAAACACAGAATTACCTGATGGCAGCTCTGCAGAAAGTAGGAAGAAAAGGTGAAGGGTTTGGGGCTGCTGTACCTTTTATCCAAGGATTCAGACAATTTTCCCTGGTCATTAGTGTGGCACACTGCCTCTTGAGGCCACTGTATCCCATGCAAACAGTAACCATGCGTTGGTCAAAGAGGGGTCTACATGCTGTAATTGTACCACCTTTGTTCAGTTTGCCTCTTTTAGCCAGGCTTTGGGTACAGCTTTCACCACGTTGTTTTGTCAAGGACATGATATCTGTGTTGCAGCTGGGGAGGTAAAAGACAAAAGATGTGTCTTCAATGTTTTAAAAAGAAAGGAAAAATCCTATTTGGAATTCATGAGTGTGCAGTGTGTGAATATATAAAGGCTTTCTTCACCGGCGAGTTTGCCTTATAGGACAAACATTACCCCCAGTGCCCCTGCCCCTGCAGGGGAAAGGGTGCAGAAATCTAAATATTATGTTTAAAATGATCCTGGTTGTAAAGAGCTAGAGCCCAAATACCTAAAAGACAGCTTTCCTAAGCTGATATTTGTTTCAACCTGTGAAAAGAACAGTGGCTGAGTGCTTGTTAAAGGTATATTTTCTTTTAAGTTATATGGAGAGAGATGTCAACTATTTACCATAAATATATTTATACATTTGAATATATAAATGATACTGTTACTTACCTTTAGTAGGTTTCCCACTGACAGGTATGCTCAGAAAACATCTTTCACTAAACCTGAAATGTTGATATAAATATCTGAAGAAAAATACTAATCACAGAATACATTGAACAGACTTACTGATCTTGTATACCTGGAAAAAGATTTTCAAACAGACTTTGTCAGCTCAGCCTTGGCATTCCTTGTCAAACAAAAGCATGCCTAAAGACACATTTCAAAAGCAGACAATGCAGCACTTGCTAACCTGCAGAAAATCGAAAAGGATCAGGGAGGCAGAGAACAAACAGAATAGGTAAGCAATAAGAAATGGAACACAGTTCTAAAGAGCTGTTTCAGAGAGCCAAATATGTTTAAAGAAGCCTGCATCAATAATTAAACATCAGTAAGTAAAATTCCAGTATACTTTTTTCACCAGTATTGTTTTAAGATTTGTAATATAGAAATTAAATGATTGATTCAGTATCAGTAAGAAAAACATAACTAGTGTTAGGGGAGGAAGAAGTGGATAGGAGGAAGAGAATGAGATAGGAGTATTTTTAGCACGGAGATGCTAGTCTGGAATGCTAACTTTTCCTAATAGTAAGTCCACACTTCACTATTCGTCCACTTCAGTCAGCTGAAAATTTGGGTCAGGCAGCTGTTATGTGAATTGACAGCAGCTATCTGATTAAAAGTAAAATGCTTTAAAAAGAAAAAGGGA